>NC_133658.1:726950072-727075072 GCF_037893015.1 Macrotis lagotis | reverse complement strand
CATGAGATAATTTTGCCCATTCTTCCTCTCTCTCTCTCTCTTCTACCTTCTCCTAAGGAATCCCTCTTTCTCATCTATTCAATTTTTTAATCTCATAGCAATATAATTGACTCACTCCCATGCCTTATTTTTATGTATAGTCCTTTTGACTGCATTAATAATACTAAAAGGTTTAGAAGGTACATATATAAGCTTCCCATATAGAAAGGTACACAGTTTAATTTTAATGAGTTCCTTATGATATTTCTCTCATGTCTACCTTTTTATGTTTGAGTCTTATATTAGAAAGTCAAATTTTCTATTCAGCTCTATTCTTTTCATCAGTAATGCTTAAGTCCTCTGTTTCATTAACTATGCATGTTTCTCTTGAAGGATTATACTCAGTTTTGCTTTGTGGATTTTTCTTTGTTTTAATCCCAGTTTTTTAGCCTTTTGAAATATGATATTCAAAATCCTTGCTCTTTTAATGTGGTATCTTTTAAATATTGCATGATCCTGAGAGTGGCTCCATGGTATTGGAATGGTTTCTTTCTGACTGCTTGAAAAATTTTCTCTGTTACCTGAGAGTTTGGGAATTTGGTTATAGTATTCCTTGGAGTTTTCATTTTGGGAATCACTTTTGGATGGTGATTGGTATATTCCTTCAATTTCCATTTTACCCTTTAGTTCAAGGATATCTGTGCAGTTTTCCTTGGGAATTTCTTGAAATATGAGCCTAAGCTCTTTCTTTGAAGATGGCTTTCAGGTAATTCTAAATAATTATTAAATTATCACTCGATCATTTTTTCAAGTCTTTTACTTTTCCTAGGAGATAATCCACACTTTGTTCTATTTTTTTTTCATTCTCTTGGTTTTGTTTGATTGTAAGAAATTATTTTCTTTAGTGAGATTTTGAAACTTTTTCCATTTGGTCAATTCTTTTGTTTTTTAGGATTTTTTTTGCAAGGCAATGGGGTTAAGTGGCTTGCCCAAGGCCACACAGCTGGGTAATTATTATGTGTCTGAGGCTGGATTTGGACTCAAGTATTCCTGACTCCCGGGCAGGTGCTTTATACACTGCAACACCTAGCTGCCCCCAATTCTTTTTTTTAAAGGAGTTATTTTCATCAGTGAATATTTATAACTCTTTTCCCATTTGGATGTGACATAACATATTTGGACATACTCAATGAAGGAAAATGTTTCACTTGCTGTTCATATTTGGTGCAAGGATTTTGTTTTCCTTTCTCATTCAGAGAGGGTAGGGGAGAATGAAAATAAAGACTTGATAATTTTAAAAAGTTAAGATTATTCATAATTACCTAGCTGTATATTAATAATTGCCTAGCTGTGTGGCCTTGGGCAAGCCACTTAACCCCATTTGCCTTCCAAAAACCTAAAAAAAAAAGATTATTCCAATCAAATATTGAGGATCCAGAGAGAAGGGAACAATCTCACTTATTAGAATGAGTACCCAAGTGATAGAGTATTTGGAGCATTTAAGATTCTTTTATAGACTCAAAAAATTTTAGAATTGAAAGAGATCTCAGAGATTTCAGAATTTCAGAAAACTGATAGGCAAGAAGGAACTGTATTGTACTTGTAGGGTACTCTTTGTTGTTCTCTCATATCATACTGTGTAGGAGAATCTATGAAAGTCATAGAGAAAGAAAAACCTAAAGATCACCTCTTGCTTTCCAGATCTACCTATTCTTTTTTTAAATAATTAAAAAAGATTTTACTTAGCTATATCATAGAAAGCATAGTCAGCAAAGATATAGTATCCTTCAATTGGGCACAACTTCTTTGCCTTTGGATTGTCAATGCTGATCCACAGGTCAGAAAACTGAGGGAAAAGAGTAACTTCTGCCTTCTAATGGACTGGCTTTTGTATTTAGTTAACCAAGAAGTCACATCAATAACATGATCTCTAGTCCCCCAAGTCAACTAAAATTTATTTTGATGATTTTTATGAAAAACCTAGCCTAGCTTACATGTCAGACATTTCTTCTACCACAATATGACAACTAAGAAAGATATCACCCTTGTAAGCAATTTAGGGAACCATGAAAATTTTGCCTATCAGATCTATAGATAATAGAAGAATTTATCACCAAACAAAAGATAGAGCATTATGGAATATAAAATAGATAATTTTGATTACTCTAAATCAAGAGGGTTCTGCACAAGGAAAACCAAAGCGGCCAAGATTAGAAGGAAAACAGGAAACAAAAAAAATGTTTACATCAAATTTTTTTTATAAAAGTCTTATTTCTCAAATATACAGAGAACTGAGCCAAATTTACAAGAATACAAATCATCCCCCTGTTGTTAACTAATCAAGATATGAACAATTTTCTTTTCTTTTTTTGAGAAAAACTTGGAGATTGTAGTTTTAAGACTAGGTAGATTTTTATCTACCTAGTCTTAAAACTACAATCTCCAAGTTTTTCTCATATGTTCATTTTCAATAATCTAAGGGAGATGTTGATGGAAAATATGATGTGTGCTTGGACAGAAGCTCAGTTTATCATCAAATACTTGGAAAATGAATATGAACAAATGTGCACAGAATAATGCAGGAAAACAATTGTATGATAGAAACCCAAATGTCACTGACAGAGTTTTGAATGTAAAAACCACCCCTCAGTAATATGTTGGACAATAATCAGATATGGATTATAACAAATGCTCTAGGGAACACTGTTCACTCCCCCCCCATAGATCTCCAAATTTTATTAGTCATCCAGTTTCAATAAAAACTGTTTATCCTGACACTCACAGATGATGCACAAAATAGGCAACAAAATGTACTTTCCTCATAGAAATATTAATTCTTACTCAGGGACTATGCCACAAAGAATGTTTGCTAAAAAACTCATTTGAGGGGCAAGCAGGTGGTGCAGTGGATAGATCTCTGGTCCTGGAGGCAAGAGACCCCAGTTGCCTTGCCCCCTAAAAGTCCAATTGATAATAAAAAAGTAGACAAATTAATAGGCTGCATATAGTAACTGAAGAAGGATAAAGAAGCCCCAAATGGATTTCATCACTGGGATGAGAATGTCAGCTTTAGAAAAGCTTCCTACATTAGGAAGGTCCCTGACTGGGAGTCCCTTTTTATTTATGTAAGGCTGGATGGCATGATATAAATAGAACAGACAGATAAGTAATTTGTCTATATAGCACCAGTAGATTACATTCGTTAAAAGGAACAAAAAGGAACAAAATGTCCTTATTTCATAATATTCTAGCCACACAGTCTCATATTCATTCTCTAAAAACTATGATTATGTATGTAAAACAAATGCTTTACAACCACATAAATACCACTCATTATTGTTGTTGCTATTATTATTAACTGTTTTACCACCTGTGATAGTTCACTAAAAAGATGCCATAGTTCATCTCAAAAGCTCAGTGGATAAAGCACTGATCCTAAAGTCAGAAAGTTGTTGTTCAATTATGTCCAACTCACCCTGACCCCACTTAGGGTCTTCTTGGCAGACACCAAAGTGATTTGCTACTCCCTTCTCCAACTTATTTTACAGATGAAAAAACCTAGCAAACAAGGTGAAGAGACTTGCCAGGTATCTGAAGTCACATTTGAACTCAGGAAGATGAATCTCTCTGACTCCAGGTTTATCATTCTATCCACTATACCACTTAGCAAATCTAGCCTCAAACACTAGCTCTTTGGTCATGGACAAATCACATAACCTCTGTCTCAGATTCCTCATCTACAAAAGAGGAGTCATAATGGCATCTAACCTCCAGGATTGTTGTGATGACCAAATGAATAATATATGTGAAGGATTTAGCTCAGTGTCTGACAGTGGGTACATAATGAATGACGATTTCCTTTCCTCTCTGCATCTACAGTTTCTGATTATCCCAGTGGAAAAATTAAGGCTTATTCTTATTTATAATCACAAAAACTAATATCCTTTCTATTATGTCTTTAAATAACAATAATAATAGTAATTCTATGACTCTTTAAAGCTTGAAAAGCAATGTCCACATGTAATCTCATTGGATCTTGTACCGGGTCATATGCTGACATGAACAAATCCCAGGGAATGTCGGTCCTTTCCATATTGTACTGGGTTTTCTATTTACCTTCCATTTCTTTCTTTATAGATAGTCTATCTATCCTCTTTTAAATGAAAATTAGGTACACATATGTTGAAAATACAGGAGACACTTCTCTTTTTGACTGGGCAAGTTTAACTATCACTCTCCCAGGGCACAAAAGAGAAAACCCTGTCCCCAATATCTCTGGTGGTCTGGAAATACTAAACCCATATTAAGCCTCATTCCCAGCTGCAATAATAATCAATTTTATCTTTTAAAAATAAAAGGGAGTTATCTCAAAAAGCTTATTAAAATAACCATAATATCTATGAACATACCTCTCAAACCTGGCTACCTCACTTGTCTTTAGTGGTGGAAAGGGAAAGAAATATTTTCCCAGTCACATACCTCCACAGAAGACTTCACTTTCATAACACAAAGATTCATCCGTATAAGTCATCCAAAGAAAGTTTAGCAAAAGATCATGATAGTTCACCATGACCTCGGCATGACTTGGCAAAACATTTTACTTGTATTTTCTTGTTTGAGTCCTAAAATAACCCCAAGAGGTAAACCCTGTTATAATAATATCAATTGTTAGCAGTGAATGAACTGAAACTAGTCCAGATTCATATAACCATCTTGTAGACATATATTTATCTATAGATCTGCTATTTTCTCTTCTTTTTGAAATGATCTTGATTTTTTAATTGAACTATTTTTTAAATTTTTTTTTAGTTTTTGAAAGGCAATGGGGTTAAGTGGCTTGCCCAAGGCCACACAGCTAGGTAATTAAGTGTCTGAGGTCTGATTTGAACTCAGGTACTCCTGACTCCAGGGCCAATGCTCTATCCATTGCTCCACCTAGCTGTCCCAATTGAACTATGTTTTTACAATTGATATTTTATTTTATTTTCACAATTACATGTTATGAAAGTTTTTCAAAATTCATTCACATTCATATGCATATTTAAGAGATACATAATTTCCTTCCCCTCTTCCTTCCCACATTCCCCTCCTTTCAAAAGCCAACAGTCTGGTGAACATTATACATATACATTTGCATTTAATTTGTTTACAGATTAGTCATTTTCTATAGGAGGAATTAGGACTAAAGGAAAAGAAAGAAAACCATGAGTTAGGGAAAGAAAAGCATAGGATAAATTTTTTAAAAAGTGAACTTAGTGATCATTCTGTAGGTTTTTCTTTGTTTTGCTTTATTTTTCTTCCTCTGAATGTGGATAGCATTGTCCATAACAGTTCTACCAGGTTTGCCCTAAGTCGCTGAACTGCTGAGAGGAGCTGAATCCATCAAGGTTGATCAACTCACAATATTGTTGTTAATGTGTACAATAACTGAACTACTCCTTAAAGTAGTGACTTCCATAAGTTTGTAATTCATTGGGTAAAATAATACTAGCTTTTATTCACCCTGCAACTATTTCTCTCAAACTTGAAATTTTCCATCCTAGTCTTAGATCTCTAGGATTGGGTAAATAAATCTGTGGTTGCCCTATTCAAAGCCTTAAAAATTTTATAAACAGAATGGAGTGCTGGTTTTCATCTGTTCTCACAAAGGCATCCAACCATTTGATCCTTTTAGTGGAACTGCTTGGAACTATTCAAACTCATTCACTAGAGAGCTTGATGTATTTCTTGAGGTGTAGGGGCCAGATCTCTTTCAACAATTTTGGCTGCAAAAGCTTATTATGGTTTCCCTTTTTCCTATGGCTTTGATAGTGTTCTGAATCCCCTTGGTAATGTGTCTTGTTTTATCTAAATGCAATGCTAATGGATTTAAACAATCACTAGAAGCAAGTGAGTGAAGACAAACTAAAACTAACAGTCCCTCTATTCCAAATCTTATGTGTCCCATTTCAATAATTTAGTCTATTTATTCATTTGTCTTTTGGGTTTATTTATACTCTATCTATAGAATTAACATTGACTGAAGGCAGTTCAGCTAGCCCTTTGTGCCAAAAGGGATTTTTTCCATGTGGAAATCTTACAAAATGCTTACCTCGGGCTTTTCATTGCGATGGTGTGAATGACTGTGGTAATGGAGCTGATGAAGAAAACTGTGGTGAGTATCTGTCTCTCAATTGAGTCGCTACTGAAAAACCCTGAGCGAAATGAGTCATAATTTAAATAGTCAAGAAGGAGAATACCAAGTAATATTTGGGAATCTCTTTGTAAAATGAGAACTCTATTTGAGAACTGTAGTCCCCTAATGGATTGGTTATGAAAACTATGTCTTTATATACTCAATTTGCATGAAGTAGTGATTTAATTACATATAAAATGTCTTATTATAATTAGGCAGCTACGTAATACAGTTGATGATGCCAGTCCTAGTGTCAGAAAGACCCAAATCTGGCCTCAGACACATACTTTTGTATGACCCTGGGCAAATCAATTAACCTTGTTTGTTTCAGTTTCATCATCTATAAAATGTGCTGGAGAAAAAAACATGATAAACCATTCCAGTATCAAACAGAAATGAGGTCAAGAAGAGACAGATACAACTAATTAACTAAACAACAAATACATTTTATTAAGAAATGATAGTCAAAGATATATATATGGGTTGTTATCCTAACACTAATTTTTGTAACCAACTTAGTTTAGAAAACTACTTAATATTAGATCAGAGTAGTTTAGTTTATAGAATATGTCAATTTTGAAAATTTTGCTGATGTCCTCTTATGTATTACTGTGGAAAAGCATATGTCTGATAAAACTGAATTACAGGAAGTTGAAACATATAGTTTGGGTGTTTCCAGCTCTATTTTCAATTCCTTTTTTTTTATCTAATTTTATTTTATTTTTTATTGTCATTTTGTACAAATGGGTTTTTTTACATTAATAAAATATTCTTGTTTAAGAGTAAACAAAGTACCCCTCCCCGCCATGAATATAGATTAGCTTGGGCAATAAAGTAAAGGGGAGAGAAAAAAATTAAAATTAAAAAAATAATAGTAATAATTGCAGGTATGGCCAGGTGGCGCAATGGACGAAGCACCAGCCCTGGAGTCACAAGCATCCGAGCCCACATTCAGTCCCGTAGACCCAACAATCTACCCAGCAGTGTGACATGCAAGCCACCTGATCCCCACTGCCCACTAAAAGAAGAAAAAAAATACCCAAAATAAAATAAAATAATAATAATAGTAGGGGTGGCTGGGTGGCAGACAGAGCATTGGCCCTTGAGCCAGGAGCACCTGGGTCCAAATCCAGCCTCAGACACCCAAAAAATCACCCTGCTATGTGGCCCCAGGCAGGCCACCCAGCCCCATTTGCCCTACACCCTCCCCCAAATAATAATAATAAAAAATGTGCTTCAATCTTTGTTCCAACACCAACAACTCTGTCATGGGTGGATCGCATTCTTTATGGTAACTCCATCACAAAAGTTACTTCCATATTTTTCCAACATTGACATTGCTAATCACAACTCCCTCCTTTCTTATTTCTCCACTACCATGTACCATATTTTCTCTCTCCTTTCACTATGACTCTGCTGACAGATCCCTGGTCCTGGGGCCAAGTAGCCCTGAGCCCCCATACTACCCCTTAGGCCCAGAATCCACCTGGCCCTATGGTCCTGGACAGGCCTTCCAATCCCAGCCCCTTGCAAGAAGTAAAAAAGAAAATGTGCTATATCTGACCACTTTCCCCCCATGGTCCATCCTCTCCTCCTTTATTCACATCCCCAACCCTTCCCCCTGCTCCCCCCCTTCTTACTCCAGATGCCTATACCCCATTGAGTATATATGCTATTTCCTCTCCTAGCCACCTCCGATGAGAGCAAAGGTTCCCTCATTCCCCCTTGCCTCCCCCCTTCCATATCATTGCAATAGCTCATTGTAATAAAAAAAAAAATCTTACATGAAATATCTTGGACTATTCCCCCTCTCCTTTTTCTTTCTCCCATTCCATTTCCATTTTTTTCTATTGATTCCATTTTTACACCATATTTTGTCTTCGAATTCAGCTTTCTTCCGTGCTTCAACTATAAAAGCTCCCTCTACCTGCTCTATTAACTGAGGAGGTTCATATGAGTATTATCAGTGTCATTTTTCTATGCAGGAATACATGCAGTTCATCATCATTAAGTCCTTCATATTTCCCCCCTCTCCTCCAATCTCCGTGCTTCACCTGAGTCCTGTATCTGAAGATCAGACCTTCTGTTCAGCTCTGGCCATTCCAAAAGGAACATATGATATTCCCCTGGTTCATTGAAAGTCCATCTTTTTCCCTGGAAGAGGACATTCAGCCTTGCTGAGTAGTTCATTCTTGGCAACATTCTAAGCTCTTTTGCTTTCCGGTATATTATATTCCAAGCCCTATGAGCTTCCAATGTAGTTGCTGCTAAGTGCTGTGTGATCCTGACTGCAGCTCCCTGATATTTGAACTGTATCCTTCTGGCTGCTTGTAATATTTTCTCTTTGACTTGGGAGTTCTGGAACTTGGCTATAATATTCCTAGGGGTTGGTTTTTTGGGGTCTCTTTCTCGGGGGGATCGGTGGATTCTCTCCATTTCTATTTTGCCCTCTGCTTCTAGAATATCAGGGCAATTTTCCTGTAGTAATTCTTTGAAAATGATGTCAAGGCTCTTTTCCTGATCATGACTTTCAGGTATTCCAATAATTTTTTAAATTATCTTTCCTAAGTCTGTTTTCCATATCAGTTGTTTTTTCAATGAGATATTTCACATTTTCTTCTAATTTTTCATTTTTTTGGTTTTGAATTATTGATTCCTGATTTCTGGTAAATTCATCAATCTCCCTGAATTCTATTCTTTGTCCGAAGGATTTGTGCTCCTCAGAGAGTTTTCTTATCTCTTTTTCCATCTGGCCAATTTTGCTTTTTAAAGCATTCTTCTCCTCAATAACTTTTTGAACTGTTTTATCCATTTAACCTAAGCTGGTTTTTAGCATGCTATTTTCTTCAGCATTTTTTTGGATTTCCTTGACTAAGCTGCTGACTTCATTTTCATGTTTTTCCTGCATCTCTCTCCTTTCTTTTCCCAGTTTTTCTCCCAACTCCTTTATTTGATTTTCAAAGCCTTTTTTGAGCTCTGTCATAGCCTGAACCCAATTTCTGTTTTTCTTGGAGTCTTTAGATGCAGGAGCTTGTACCTCCTCATCTTCAGACTGAGTATTTTGATCCTTCTTGGGCTCATGAGCAAAATATTTCTCAATGGTCTTCCTCTTATTTCTCTGCTTGCTCATTTTCCCAGCCTGAGCCTGGTTTTGGGGTGCTTCCTGAGCTTTTGGGACACTCCCACAAAGGTCTCACTGTGTGAGGCTCTGTCCTCCCTCCTGATCTGTGAATGACCATAAGTGCCCCCCTCTGCCACGGGGCTGAGGTGAGGGGGCCCTGCTGTTCTATGGGGGGGGGGTCCTAGATTGCTATCAGGATCTGAATGTGGTCAGAGCCCCAGAGTCCTGTTCCAGAGGCAAAGGACAGAGCTCTGCAGTCTCTCTTCACTCCCCTCCCTCAGCTCAATGGGTTCATGCCCTGGGGCTCCTGCTTACCAGCTCCACCTGCTTCTGTTTCCAGATCTGGGATGTGGAAAGACTAAGCTGCTGGCTGTGTGCCCTGAGGGCTGGGCTCCACGTACTCACTCTGGCAGAGGTTCCCGGCTCTTCCCCCACTTTGTGCCCGGTGCTCCCCGGGGTACAGCTCAGGAGACTCTCCTGCTGCTGTGAGCCACGGCTCCCAGCTCCCTGGGGCTGCCTCTGGGAGGCTGAAGCTCTTTCGCTCTGGCAGGCCACCCCTCTTGCAGGCCTCCCTTCTGACCCTGGGGAGCAGAGCCTTTCTGCTCTTTTCCAGGTTACCTTGAGTAGGAGAACTGCCTCACTGGGTCCCTCTGTGGGTTCTGTCTCTCAAAAGTTTACTTAGAGTCTTTAGTTTCAAGTTTTATCAGAGAACGCCTAAGACTTGATCTCTTCTTGTCGCCATCTTAGCTCCGCCCACTATTTTCAATTTCAAGCAAAAATTTTTGCTTTCTTATACCATAATTTAACAGAGTCAGGGAGGGGAGGAAAGAAGAAAGCACTTTTAAAGTTTAAGATTGAATATTAAAATATCTGCTGTCAAAAATTAGTAATAAAGAGCAGGTTACAAATGGCTACTTTTATGATTATCTATGATTGCTATATTGACAGATTTGCATATATTACAATACCTTGAGAATATATGTCTATATCCATAAAGGCATTTCTTCCACTAATGTAAATCATAACTCTTCCTTGCCTTAGTAAACAAGTCTTCCTGAATTGCTTTGGCTAAAAAAAAAATCCCAAACCAGCCACCAGTCTTGACCTTGAGGATTGGACCTTCTAGAACATAGCTGGTCAACCTTTGGACAATAGATTAGAACACTGTGCATTACTAGGTCCACTGAACACTAGTGGAAAGAAAGGATAATTAGCATTTGCATATCATCTACCAATGCCAGGCACTATGCTAAAAGTTTTCTCATTTTATCCTTACAACAACCCTGTGGAGAAGGTGTTGTTATTTTGCAACTGAAGAAACTAAGGCAAGCAGGGAAAACTAAATGGTGCAATGGATAGAGTGCCAGACTTGGCATCAATAAGACTCCTCTTCATGAGTTCAAATCTGGCCTCAGACATTTAATAGCTGTTTGATTCTGGGCAAGTCACGTAACCCTGTTTACCTCAGTTGCTTCATGTGTAAAATGAGCTATAAAAGAAAATGGCAAGCCACTCAAGTATCCTTGCCAAGAAAACTTCAAAGAGGATCACAAAGAATCAGAAATAACAAACTGACAATAACATTGTAGTTGAAGAAACTGAGGCAAATAGAGGTTAAGTGATTTGAAGAATGACATATCTGCATGTAAATAACAACTAGCCTATTTAATGTTTTCCTGAATTCTAGTTTCTTTTTTTATTTAATTGTACACTTTAATTAAAATAAATTTATTTTAAAAATCATTTAACTGATTTCATTACCAGTTTTAATGTAATTTTCATGTTTATCATTTCTGTTTTAAATTGAATATCATTTGTACTAGAAAGTTAATAAAAGGGTTCATTACTCTTTCATAGGAGACAATAGTGGATGGGCCAGTATCTTTGACAGATTTCATGGAAATCCTAATAATATGGAATTATCACAAGAATGCTGTAAGTGGAATTAGTTAAAAGGTTCAGAGTTGCAACCATGATGATTTGGGGGGGAGGGATGTGTGTGTGTGTGTGTGTGTGTGTGTGTGTGTGTGTGTGTGTGTATGTGTGTCTGTATGTGTGGAATACAAAGAAATATATCTGGAGACTGGGATTTTGCACCTTGACCACTTTGTTCCACATATAGATTTGTCTGGGAGTGGAAAAAAGGTGAGGCTTTCATAAATCAACACATTTATTTCTACTCCTGAGGCAGGAAAAGATAGAAGAAAGAAAATGAATATGTCATCCTACTGAGGTCATTTTGGGGAATTAATAGACTATCAGAAAGAAAAGTAGGATATTAATTGAGCACATATAGGGATTATAGTTATTCTTTGTAGAAACATATTCAGAACTTTTTTATTGTGTGTCTGTATTTTTAATTTTATAAAAAGTTATTTACTGAAAGAATAGCAGATGCTGAGGCTCAATAACCTCCCAAACCAGAAACACACTCTTCCCTCTACATACCCTGTCTTTGGTTCTCAGAAAGAGGGGCCTCAAAATTATAATAAACATTTCCCCCATCTACTTCACTTCTGTGTGGCATAGCTGATGGAAAAATAGAGGTCGTTATTTGTATCTCAGATGCCTGATCTATTCATTTCTGGTCTAGATCAAGCTTTTACAGCACTCAGCTCCTGTTGTCATTAGTCCTAGTTGCTAGGAGACTGTTAAAGGGTATTCTTAATGTTGAAGCTAAGAAGTTGTAATCTAGTTTATTCAACTCCAATATTCATTCAAGAAAAAAAAAGCAAAAGAAGGAAGGGAGGAAGGAAGAAGGAAGGAAGGAAGGGAAGGAGGGAGTGGGTGAGGGAGGGAGAGAGGGGGGAGGGAGGAGGGGAGGGAAGGGGGAGGGAGGAAGAACATATTAATGTCATATGTTTATGGTCCCTTGCTGAAGGGTAAGGAGATAAAGCAATTGCTTCTGTCACTGTGATCTTTCCCTCAGAACTCTTTTATAAAAATGAAAGACAGTATTTTTTTTGACCAGTAATGAAATCTGATCGAGTTCAAGTTCTTATCAGTCATGACTATAGAATACCAATAGAATGTAACCTCCTTCAAAGATGTTAATAATAACAATAATAATATTTTTGACTTTTTATACACATGACAGCATAGCACCTACTACATAGAAGGCATTTAAAAGTTTAATAAATTCAACATGCTCATATTAGTATGTAACATTTAACAAGTCACCAAGAATTAAGTGAGATTTTGAAAGATACTTTATTTTTTAATTATAAAGATTTTATTTATTTTGAATTTTACAATTTTTCCCCTGATCTTATTTCCCTCTCCCCACCCCCACAGAAGACAATCTGCCAGTCTTTACAATGTTTCCATGGTAGAGATTGATCCAAATTGAATGTGATGAGAGAGAAATCATATCCTTAAGGAAGAAACATAATGTATAAGAGATAGCAAGATCAGACAATAAGCTATCAGGTTTTTTTTCCAAATTAAAGGTGATAGTCCTTGGTCTTTGTTCAAACTCCACAGTTCTTTCTCTGGATACAGATGGTATTCTCCATTGCAGAGAGCCCCAAATTGTCCCTCATTGTTACACTGTTGGAATGAGAAAATCCATCAATGTTGATGATCCCCCTTGTTGCTGCTAGGGTGTACAATTGTTTTTCTGGTTCTGTTCATCTCACTCAGTATCAGTTCATGCAAATCCCTCCAGGCTTCCCTGAATTCCCATCCCTCCTGGTTTCTAATAGAACAATAGTGTTCCATGACATACATATACCACAGTTTGCTCAACCATTTCCCAATTGAAGGACATTTACTTGATTTCCAAACGTGGCTGCTATGAATATTTTTTGTACAAGTGATGATTTTACCCTTTTTCATCATCTCTTCAGGATAGAGACCCAGTAGTGGTATTGATCCATCAAACAGCATGCACATTTTTATTGCCCTCTGGGCATAGTTGAAAGATAGTATGAAATGTTCTTCTTGCTAATAAGAACTCATATTGACATAAGGCTTTAATAAAATGTCCTACATATATTCTCTTCTTTGCTCCACACAACACACACACACACACACACAGACACACACACACATATTAAAGCTTCAATTATATGTAGATATAGATTTCCAAAAGGAGTTTTCTCATGATTCTAGAGTCACCTCCCTCTGAATCTCTCACTATTCTTACCCTATTTTTCCCTCATATAAGTGGTTAGTTTCAGTAATTTGTGTAACAAACCCATAAGGCCAAGAATATTCCACCAATTGCTACTCAGGAGCAAGTCCAGAACTGGACACATGGCTCACTTCATAGTTTTTCTGTCAGAAACACATACAGGGGCTTGTTTTGGGTGATCTCTTCTGTGAAACCAAAAGCAAAGGACAAATGGGAGCTGTTCACAGTAATACCTAGAAATTATATAGGGGTTTAAGGTTTGCAAAGCAATTTATGTTATCTCATTTATTCATTTTATAATTTTTATTGCAAGGTGTCCAGATCCTATAGAATGTAAATTCCTTGAGGGGAGGGAATATTGAGTCAGATTTAGAGACATCTGGTCCCAGGGTCTACTGGCTCAGCAAACCCTTAAGAATCATTTGTCTGAGACTTTCCATCTCTTTTAAAATAGGTAGGGGTAAGGAATGAAGCAAGGGTTGGGGCCTTGGCGATTTTTCTTATGAACCTTGGTTTTGTTAAGTGAGCTCAGGATCACCAAGGGCATAAAACAAAGAAGAAATCTTCCATCTTAGAATAAGTTTTACCTTGAAACACTGTCCCCCTCCCCCCCAAAAAAAGTCAATGCCAGAAGGATTATTCTTTGATACTATCACACCAAGGACAGCAATAAAAACAAGCAAGACCAGGCAGAGCACAACACTTTAGCTGAACAGAAAAAATTAACAAACACTACAAGTTTATTCAATAAAAGAGTCAAATCCACAGTCAAACTAAGTCAGAGGGGGATAGATAGGCATCTTAGACCTAGTCAGATCATGTTTGGCTAGCCAAAGAGGTCAGTAAGAATGATCTTAATAAGTAAAGGTTGAATTATGAATTTCACTGACTATAATTAACATGTGCAAAGTCTTTCCAAATTAGTTCTAAAGGCTATCTCCCCACCTCTCCCCTTTTCTTTGAAGGTTCAGACAGGGAGTTTTTAAATACATAGCTTTTTGTCTCCTGACAAGTGAAGCTTATCTGCCAGCTTTCCATCTGTTTCAAATGAAAAGATCTCAAGTGATATTTCAATTTCTCAAGGGTCCTACTTGTTAGGTTCTGGTTAACCAGAGTACTCATGTAACAGAAGTAGTGGGCCCAGGCAGCAAGAACTGTGAAATAAGGTTGTAAAACGATTCAGGATTGTCACCTGAACTAAGTGACATGGTGAACAGCACACTGGACCTAGAGTCAGGAAAATCTGATTCTAATACAACCTTAAAAGTTTATAAGTCATATGACCCTGGGCAAGTCATTTAATCTGTTTATCTCAGTTTTCTTTCTTTCCTTTTCTTTTTCCTTTTTTCTTTTCTTTTCTTTTTTTTTCTTTTGCTTTTTGCAAGGCAATGGGGTTAAATGACTTGCCCAATGTCACATGGCTAGGTAATTATTAAGTATCTGAAACCAAAGTTGAACTCAGGTCCTCCTGACTCCAGGGCCAGTGCTCTATCCACTGAGCCACCTAATTGCCCTATTGTCTCAGTTTTCTTATCTTTAAAATGGGGATAATAATAGCTACTAGCTCTCAGGGTTGTCATGAGGATCTAATAAGATTAAAAATTCTATAGTACTTAGCACAATACCATAATAGTATGCATAGTACCTGTCTTTTAAAAAAAATATTTTATTGTGAACTTAACAAATAAAACAAACATTTCCATAATATAGTAGAATAGAAAAAAAAGATGATCATACATGAAACTGCAAATCTATTATTTGCAACATGCTATTCCTTTTAAATATATGATAAAGTTAACATGGAACTTTTTTCTTTTTTCTTCCTCTCCTCCCTTCCAAATTACTACCATTAATAAATACTATATCAATGTTAGATTTCATTATTATTATTGTTATTATCATAAACTGAACAAATAAAAATATAGATGCCCCATTAAATGGAAATATTCTGCCAATTACAGTAACTAAGAAGCTGCAGGGCTACAAATACATGACCTAGCCCATAGTAAACATTTCAAAAATAAATGTTTGCTGGAATAAATTAAATGATTCCCTTCTATTTATATATTTCTGAGATATAATATAGATTAGTAGTAAGTACTAATAATAGTACTCTCCATTTAGAGTCCTAGTCCTAGATCTCCCTCTTGCTGGCAAATGTAATCCTGACCAGTTGAATTCACTTCATTTCCCTGGACTCACCATATAACCCTTGTTTACATTTGGAATGTCTCTGAATGCATGCCCTTCATCAACAAGTGCTTTTAAGTACCTACTATGTGTTCAGCATTTTGTTAGTCACAGAGATACAAAGACATTAAATGAAATAATCCCTACTGGAAAGGAGCATACATTCTAATGGGGCTGGGTGTTAAATATTCAGAAGAAAAAAGAAGGAAGATACTACCTGCATCCAAAGAAAGAACTGATAAATAGAAGTATGTATAAAATGATTTTACTTATATTTATATATATGTATATATGTATTTGCTTCTAATAGTAGCCATCTCTAGGGAGGGGGTGGGGAGGAAGGGGAAAAAGGGAAAAGTTACATAATAACTTTATTATACATTTAAAATGAATGGCATGTTCAAATAATAGATTTGTAGTTTGATGTCTGATCAATTTTTTTCTAATCTTTTATGTTATGAAAATGTTTGTTTTATTTCTTAAGTTCAAAATAAAATATCTTTAAAAGACAGGTTATATGCATACTATTATTTTCCTAGTTAATTAAATTTTTTCCTAGTTAAGTGACTTTTTCTTTCTTTTTTTCTCCTCCCCCCCCTCCCCAGATTTACAGCAATATCCACAACGTTGTACCTGCAAAGAGACTGAACTAGAGTGTATAAATGTGAATTTAAAATCTGTACCACTGGTTTCCAGCAATGTAACACTGTTGTAAGTAGAGCTGGACCCTGGGATAAATATGGTTTTCCCTAAAGTAGCACAGGACCAAAAAGAACCCCCAGAGTTTGTGTATATAAGCAAATTACAGAAACCTCTAAACTGCCAGTTGAGAATTTCAGAAATACTTCTTGAAATGCTATTGGTTAGATTGCTAGATTCTCCTTTAGACTGTGGTTGGATGTTCAAATTTCTTTTCGAATTATAATCTGATTCCACTAAGACGGTCCCTGGGGCAGTGGGATGAGGTAAGGGGAAGGGAGAATTATTTATTCTTTAGAAATCAACCATTCATTCTGATGCTTATTGTGAATGAGAGAAGTTCATATAATATTTCAAACAGTTAGCAGGACCATGTGGATTGCCTAATTTAAAAAAATGTATGCAAGGTTTTGAAGGGGAGACATTGTGGTTTAAATATATTAGTCGTGTAAGAGAAGGAAAAACATTGTCTAAATTTATGTTTGAATTCACTGATTCACTTGCTAATCTTAAAGTGCATAGACTTGGCATATCTAGTACTTTTCATTCATACTGAAAAGTAGTTGGTCCCTTCTATTATTTGTAGATAGTGTTTTACTGGTTATTTAAAATAGCACTGGGAATCAAGTTACCAAGGTAATCTTTGAGATCACAGAACCTGAGCTTCCTCTTCACAGGAGTTTGTATTATTTCTAGTAATAACAGTAAAAAAAAAAAAGTGCAGGTTCTAGACTGAGTTTTCAAGCTCTAGTAAAGAGAAACCACTGAGAAAGACTGCTGAGTTTTTGCATGGTTCTCCCCGCTCCCCACCAGGACTGGAAAACACTCCTGCCTCACCTCCACTTCTTAGAAATCCTGGATTATTTCAGTGCACAAGTGAACAATCACCTCCCACCCATTTCTTTTGGGATACTCCTCTTGAAATGACCTTTTCTATACTTTGTATAGTCCACCAGTAGAATAATGAATGTTTCTTGATCATAGGGACAGTTTCATTTTTGTCTTTTTTATCTCAATGACCCAGCATGGTTAGTTGTTTAGTAAATGTTTGTTGAATCAAATTGAATTTAATTGAATTATTTTTTGATATTTATTTACTAATTATTTTAGGTCTCTTAAGAAAAATAAAATACACATTCTTCCAGATGAAGTTTTTATTGAATACACAGAAATGAAGAAGATGTAAGTATGTATATAATGAGTTAATATAAAAATTCTTACTCTATCACACTGTTCAAAATAGTCATTACAAAAGTAAACAGAATAGAAATGTTTTCATTGAGTGTTTATTTCGTTTCTCATAATTCTCAAAACTTTTCCCATTGAATAAAGTCTATTAAAGGTCTATTTTCTTACCATTAAGTTAATTTAAAATAACTAAACTGATTCATTTAAGTATTAGGTATGGTAAATTTATGCCTGAGGGTTTTTTGTTTGGTTTTTTTTTTTTTTTTTTAGAATTTTTTGCAAGGCAATGGGGTCAAGTGGCTTGCCCAAGGCCACATGGCTACGTAATTTTTAAGTGGCTGAGCTCACATTTGAACTCAGGTACTCCTGACTACAGGGCTGGTGCTCTATCCACTGCACCACCTAGCCGCTCATTATACCTGAGTTTTAAAAGTTTACATTCTACCAAATACGCTAGACAAATATTTACCAAATACTCTAGACAAACATATCTATAGCTATGTGACAAAACAAAATAGTTCAACTTTTTAACTTGAAATAAAAAGATTCCAATTGATACACTTATTTTATAGACAAAACTTTATAGAACTATTAATGATACAAAAAAAAAATCTACATTTTCAAACCATAGATTTAGAGCTAGAATCTCAGAGACTATATACTACAACCCTCTCATCTTACAGAGCCTTAAAGAAACGCAAAATAATTTCTGGTGGTGGAGATCACAAATAACTAGTTATATTAGGAAAGACCTCATGTAGAAGGTGCCATCTGAGCTATAATTTGAAAGAAGCTCAGAATTCTGCAAAGCAAAGAGGGGGAAGAGGAGGGGTGCATTCCAGACACAAAGAACTACTTCTGCAATGGAATAGAGTGGAGAGGAGATGAAATGTCATATATGTTCATTAGTGTTGCTCAGTCATTTCAGTAATGTTTGACCCTTCATGATCCCATTTGGGGTTTTCTTGGCAACATCCTATAATGGTTGCTACTTCCTTTTCCATCCCATTTCACAGATGAGGAAACTGAAGCAAAAGGACTTGCCCAGGGGAACACAGCTAGAAAGGATCTGAGGTCAGATTTGAATTTACTAAAAAGAGTCTTCTTGATTTCAAGTCCCACATTCTAGCCACAGCACCTTGCTGCCAATGTCATATATGAAAACTAATTAATAAATCAATTTGATTAGCCTACAGAGTTCATAAAGAAAAATAATATGAGAAGTATTTTAATATAATTAAAGACTTATGAATAGGAAGTTGCCATAGTTAAAGCTTTGTTTTAGCAGTATAAATTTAGTTGTTATATGGAAGATGGATTGGAAAGGGGAGAGATGGGAGATAGGAAGACCACTTATAAAGCTCTTGCAATGGTCCAGTGGAAGATGTTGAGAATAAATTCCATATCTGACTATGCTACTAATAAATGAATTCATAAAAATAAAAATTAAAAAATAGAATCTTGGAAAAGGCCTAGGATACGATCTTTTTCAATCCACTCATAACTGAGGCCTGAATACAGGAATTTTTCACACAGCTAGTGATTGAGACTTGGAATTAGAAGCAGGTCTTTCAATTACCAGAGGAGAGTTCTTTCCCCTAGAATTCTATAAATTTAGAATGAGAATGAGCCTAAGTCCATCACATCTCATCTCATTCAGAAATTACTTCTACAATATTATTTCTCATATTTAAAGAATATAAGAAGGTAGAAAATAAAACAACAAAATTTTCTTAAACAGCTTCTATGTACAAACCACAAATTTAATGATCAGTAGAGGACAAATTAAAAAAAACACAATAACAAGATGGGCTATGACTGGGACACAAGACAGTGCTCTTGAAAGATATGGCAAGAAGAGATCATTTTTCTCTGGAGACCTCTAAGAAAGTATCATTAAGGTAGATATACAAGCTAAAGAGATTTCTACAGCCAGAGTTGAATAGGCAAGTAGAAATCATATTCTTGAATAGAAGTTGGAGAATACAGATGAGCTAAGGCTGGAATTCTGGGCGAGGTCTCCAAATAAATGTTTAATTGTACACTTCATTTTATCTGAGAAAACACTATAAAAGAGTTGTTCCCATATTTAGACTTCAGCTTCATCATCTGTTAAGATGAAAATTTTGAAAAAAGATAAAATCCAAAGCTTTTTCCAACATTCTATTGTTTAATTCATATTTTTATAAATTTCATTTTTTGTGCTATAGTTAAGATGTGAACTTTTTTCTCATCATTTTCCACCTGGACAACAGCAATAGCTTTCTAATTGGTATTATTACTGGATCCAATGTCTCTCCTTCCCATCCATTTTCCATATCACTATCAAATCAATACTGCTAAAACATAGACTTAAAATGCTACAAATTCACAATCTAAAGTTCAGCCTTAGACCCAAAAAACAGACCTCAAAAAACAGCATCCTGAAAGTCAGAAGACCTGAAAATTTGGTCTTCTGAGTCTTATTTCAAAGTCAGAATTTGAGAGTTGGAAGGGAGTTTGAAGATCATTTAATTCAACCATAACTCCCGAAAGAATCTTCTCTACAACATACCCCAAGAAATGATCATTCAGACTTTGGTGATAGGGCAGCTAGGTAGATACTGCACCAGACCTGGAGACAGGAAGATCTGGCCTCACTTACTAGTTGTTTGACCCTGGGCAAGCCTCAGTTCCTCATCTGTAAAATGGGAGCATACTGGAGAAGGAAATGGTAAACCATTTGTCAAAAAAAGCAAAAAACAAACAACAACAACAACAACAAACCCATGGGTTTGTTCCTGCGGTCATGTAGATTTGGACATGTCTGAATAATAAAACTATTGAAGGGAAAATTTACTTCCTCCCAAGACAGCCTCTTCCATCTGGAGATAGGATATAATAAGAAAGGGGTTTTTTTGTTTGTTTGTTTTCTTGCATCAAGCTCAAATTTGCCTCTTTGTAACCATCCTCTGTGGCTTCTAGTTCTGTCTTCTGGGTTCAACCAGATTTAGCTTTTCAAATCCTTATGACTGAGTCTTTTCTTCCCCATGTAAAACATTTCCTTTTAGTTCATCTTTCATATGGAAGATTTTCCCCACTGTACTGGACTACCTCTACCCTCAATTTACATTGTTATATAACATCAGATTTAGGGATTAGATATTTATTCTTACTAAAATGGGAGGAGCAGAAGTTGAGAACAGAAATCAGAACTCAGATTGGACCCTTTCTCCAAAGTCAGATTTTGTTTTTATTATTTTATTTGAAATTAATTTCTGAAATATCATTTCAGTATCAATATAAGAATTCCCCAGACACCTCTCATAGTCGAAAATTGGATTTTCTAGGCCCCAATTTAAACAACCGTCTTGGAGTAGTTGATCAAAGGCTTTCATGGATGACTCTCTCAACATGACTACAACCAAATTAAGAACACTAGAGTTTTTGATACCTTTATATTCTCATGAAATATGAGATTAAGCAACCACCAATAGCAGTAGCCACAAACATTCTTTGAGCACTTATTCTATACTGTGCTAGTTAGGCATTGGTGCTAGGCCTGGAGTCAGGAAAACCTGAGCTGAAATTCAGCCTCAGTCTATGGGACCCTGGAAAAGGCACTTAACACTTTGCCTCAGTTTCTTCATCTATAAAATGAGCTGAAGAAGAAAATGGCAAAGCTGTTTAGTATCCTTGCAAAGAAATCCCCAAAATTGTGATCACAATGAGTCAGACATGATTGAAAACTGATTTAACAACAATAATAAGCTGAAATTAAGTCAACAGATTGAAATAACATGAAAGTGCTTGCAGCACCTCAGCAGTATAGAAACAACAGAACTTAACACCTGTTTATCAAGAATTATTAGTTAAAATAAAATCCAGATTACTGGTTAAAATGAGCTCCTCTCCAAAATCCTCCCTGACACATATACACACAGATACATCACAGGGACCCCCAAATAGTGGACAGATGCCAACATCCAAGGTCTTGGTGCTCCCACCATCTGTACCATGTCCTAGCCCAGATGAGGATATGCTTTGTGTCACTTGCCCTAGACTTAAAAATTACAACTAGTAAATGTCTGCGTTGGATTTGAACACAGGGTTTCCTGACTCCCAGTCAAGAGCTCCATGTGCTGCCTCACCTAGGGTGGTGTTGGGGTGGGGAAGGCTTTGAATACCAGGCTAAGAAACTTAGATTTGATTCTACAGACACTGGGAAGCCACGGAAGGTTTTTGAATGATACACAAAAGCACACATAAAAGTTGCTCTGGATTCTGAGGTAGGTAGTGGTATGCGGTGTTTGATCACTGAGGATTTCTTTAATGTTATTTCCATATATAAATTTCTTTTAAAATGGTACAGTGGGGGTGGCTAGCTGTCGCAGTGGAGAGAGCACCGGCCCTGGAGTCAGGAGTACCTAAGTTCAAATCTGGCCTCAGACATTTAATAATTACCTAGCTGTGTGGCCCTGGGCAAGCCACTTAACCCCATTTGCCTTGCAAAACAAAAAAGGTATAATGGAGAAGAAGTCCTTTTAGGAGAACCTTTTTTTATCTGAAAAATAATTAAACCAAGATGAAATTTTAAATGCCAAATGAATGTCTTTACAGGAGAACTGATGAGAGTCCCTGCCAAGTCATTTATTAGAATCATTTTTAAAAATACTAGGTCTTGGGGCAGCTAGGTGGCGCAGTGGATAAAGCATCGGCCCTGGAGTCAGGAGTACCTGGGTTCAAATTCGGTCTCAGACACTTAATAATTACCTAGCTGTGTGGCCTTGCGCAAGCTACTTAACCCCATTTGCCTTGCAAAAATCTAAAAAAATAAATAAAAATATTAAGTCTTTTTGAACCTTCTAACAAAAATGGCACTTTCTTCTTGATGGCCTTTCAGAGGGAGAAAATTTGTGGGATTGACTGTAATACTTTATTCCTGCTGCCATGGAAACCAACCAGCAGTCCTCTTCTTCCATGTAACTCAGACCTTTATGTAAATTTAAAAAGTGCAGCATAATACACTGGGCTCTTGTTATATGTGACCACTAACAGGAAAGTGTATTTGAAGCAGTTTGGAGCCAGCTTCTGAATACCAAATGTTGTCTTAAAAAAATAGCCAGCCTTTGAACATGCATATCATTAAAACATTTATTTGCTTTGGTATCAAGAACATAAATTCCCAGTGTTTCTGCATTTAAAAGTCCTGACAGCTGAAACAGCAGGAATTCATGAACCAGAGAGTTATTTTTAGTAAATGCTTTCAACACATAGTGTAGTAAATGTCCTTATTGCTTCCTTGTGATTTAAAAGAGTCCATTAGGTGAAGAGAATAAGCATTGACAAGGCACCTACTATTTGCCAGCATTATACTAAGGGCTTTTATAAATATCATTTCATTTGAGACTCACAACAACCCTGTAAGGTAGGTACTTTTATTATCCCCATTTTACAGTTGAGGAAACTGAGGTAAACAGAGGTTAAGTGATTAGCCCACGATCACATAGCTAGCAAATGTCTGAGGTTGTATTTGAATTCAGGTCTTCCTGAGATCCATTACTCTGTCCATTGAGGTGTCTGGCTGTCTATTTTCAATGATTTATCAGTTTTCTAGGTTCACATTTTCCTATAATCAAATTAAACTTTTCTCTTAGAGAGGAAGAAGGAACTATTTAAAAGACCAAATTAAAAGAGAGAAGTCCCAGTCTCAGTCCTTTTCATTCCATTGATGATCTAGGTAGTTTCAATGCCAAGCTTTCTTGTAAGGGATGATTGATGAGTCAACTTAATTCAAAATAAATATTTATTTATTAATGGGGAGTAATTGTGTTGTGGACTGGGACTATGGGAGAAATGAAGACAGATAAGATAGACTCCATGTCTTCCATGAACTTGCTGACTCATAGTCAACTTAAATGAAAAATGGGGTTTCAAATTTGCTCAATCATGGGAAAACTAAAGGCAGTGTTGTACAATAGATGGACTTGATTGGAGTTAGGAAGCCGAGCATTTAAATCTCAACTAAATCACTTGCTAGTTGCTCTAGCTTGGAAAAGTCTGTTTCCTCATCTGTAAAAAGTAAGAAGGTTGAACACGAATGGCCTCCAAGATCCTTTCCACCTGTAAAGCTTTTTGTATATATAATGATGTTTGTCCTTCATTCTTGAAAAAGACCATGACATCAAAAGAGGTGATGCTATGACAAGCACATGGATTGGATTTGAGTGAGAGGTACTGTGTTATCACCAGCCTCACTTTCTCCTCCAGAGTCTGGGTCCAGGGGCCAGATATGAATCAGGAATTGGAGATGGCCAGGATGCAAGACAATCAGGGTTAAGTGATTTGCCCAAGACCACACAGCTCATAAGTGGCATATGTCTGAGGCTGGATTCAAATTCCTGTCCTCCCAATTCCAAGGCCAGTGCTTTATCCACTGAACCATTTAGCTGCTCCTACATATATATGTGTCTGTATGTGTGTGTGTGCACATGCACTCACATATACATATATATATATATATATATATATATATATATATATACAGAGAGAGAGAGAGAGAGAGAGAGAGATACACATATACCCTAAAGAGGAGCTAGCATGTCAATCTAAATCATCCAGATTAAATTTCCAGGATTCTATAGTGCTTGGCAGATAGTATTTAGTAAATGCTATTTCATTCATTCATTCATTCATTCATTCCATGCTTCATTATTGATATAAATAAGAATTTAGCCATCTATATGTTCAAACATCTGTCTGTCTGTCCCTCGATCTATCTATCCATCTATCAATATCTACCATTTTTCTGTCTTTAATTTTACAATTGTCTACCTATCTCACTCATGATCGACTGAAGTGCAGGGATAACTCACAGCCAGATCCAATTACAAATTAACATAGAAGTTTTGATCAGATCTGTTTTGAACCTGGATCTCTTTGCCCCTCCTGAAACAACCTGATAACTTCCCCACATCCCCACATGCTCTTTTTCTTTCCATGATTCCATCACATCAACTTAGTGAACATTCCTGATCAGTATAGTCCAATACAACCTAAAACTCCTGAGCCCAAGAAACCTTCCAGTCTAAACTTCCTTTGCAGCTACCATCACACCAGGGTATCCCTGAGTATTTATTAATGTCTAACGTATGCAAATGTAAGCAAAGGTATTTAAGAGATATAAAGATTAGATAGGATGATTATCTCCATACAAAACAAAAACACAGAAAGATATAATACATATCTAAAAAAAAGTATGTTCAGAAAGAACCAAAATAAAGCTTGAAGAAAAGGGAATGAGGAAGGTATTCCTAACAGAGAATATTAGTCGATAGCAAAGACAAGGGTTATGGAAGGACAACATGATACCTTGGAAGATTTGTCCAAAGTTTGAATGTGTGGAAGGTTAAATTAACAATGCAGGGAACTGCCCACTTTGTCAAGATTTCACATGTTGGAAAAGAGGATAGGTTTTTGGAAAGCCTATTATGAAATGTAAATACCGTGAGTAGCAGTGAATTTGATGTTTAAAGGGCACCACAGGGTACCTATATTGTGTTTTTCCATTTTCTGCTGTTGCTGTTATTATAAATTCATATAATTAACTTATCCTTTTATAATTTCTTTCACTAGTATTCTGTAACCACAAAATTTGATATTGACTTTTGTAGTCACATTTTACCACATCTGAGTTTTAGCCATTTATGATGAAATTTGTCTGTAGTCCTTTTACTTATATTAATTACATTGTGAGCTCCTTAAGAGTAAGGATAATTTTTTTGTCTTTTTTTTCTATATCCCCAAAACTAAGCAAAGTACCTGGATTATAGCAGATGCTTACTAAATGCTTGTAGACTTAATCATACTGGGAGAAAAAAAAATTCAGATCAAAGAAAGTAAAAGACATTTGCATGGGATAGATGAGATAATGATAACTAACAATAGAGAGAAGGTAGAACTACTAAATTTATGCTTTGTTCCTGTTTTCTCTGACAAGGAGAATGACTTTTAAATTGGAAATGACAGAACAAGAATAACAGGGAATGAGAACCAAGATAAGTAAGGAGATAACAAGGGGGCACCTAAGCTGCTACCTTTGATGAATTTATGTCACCTGGTCCAGATAACATATATCCTTAGGGCCTGAAAGTACTAACAAGTGTGATTGCTAAGCTGTCAATGGTGACGTCTGGAAAATCATGGGAAATAGAAGTGGTACTACAAGTTTGGAGAAGGGACAATGAGGTCTTGATTTTCAAAAAAGGGTATGCAAACTAAATGTTAGAAAAGATTATTGACTATTATTATTATTATTATTATTATTATTATAGTTGAAAAACATGTACAGATATATACACATTTTACATACACACACATACATGTATATATATGTATATGTACATATATATATACATATATATATATATATAAAACTGGTAGTTACAAAGAACTATCATGGTTTTATCAATGAGTCAAGCCAAGTTGGTTTTATTTTCTTTTTTGACAAGATAGCATTGCTAAACCAGTAGATGAGGGGAATGGTAGTGGACATAGTTTACCTAAATTTTAGTAAAAAAATTTTATAAACTCTGTTTTCATGGAGAAAATTGAGAGAAATAAATTAGACAACAATGGATTCCAAACTGGTCAGACAACTGGACTCAAAAAGTAGTTGTTAATGGTACAGTATCAATATGGTGTAAGGATTCAATGGAGTACCCCAGGGAACTATCCTTGTCTTTGTGCTACTTAACTTTATTATGATGAATTTAATATATTCATAGATGGTATGTTTATCAAGTTAGCAGATGACTCAAAGCTGGAAGGGATAGTTAACAAAGTCCCTAACATTCAATATCCAACAGAATCTTGAGTGGATTGAATCCAATAAGAGCAGAGTCAAAAAGGATGAATGCAGTGTTGTAGTTAAATATCAAAAATTATATTCATATGTATAGCATGCAAAATATGGTTAGACAACAGTTGTTCTGAAAAAGCTCTGAGGATTTTTAACAAATATTTAACTTAATATAGGTCAGCAATGTTATATAACAGTCAAAAAAAAAACCCCAATGATTCTTGGGCTTCATGAAGAGGTCTAGAAGCTTCTAAGAATAGAGAAGTGGCAAGTTTTATTTTACTCTGCCCTCATCAGATCTCACGTGGAGTTTTATGTTCATTTCAGGCCACCACTGGGTAAGAAGGAAATTTAAAAGCTAAAGAATATCCAAAAGTGGACAATTAGAATCAGTCACATAAAGACTGGATGAAGTCATTAAAGATGATTACCCTAGTGAAGAAAAGACTTGGAGAGGAGCTGATAACTAACTTCAAGTATTTAAAGAATTGTTTTGTAGAGGAGGGATTACAATTACTTTGTTTGACCGCCAAAGGGGAAGGCTAAGGGAAATGGATAGAAATTACAGAGTCCAATATAGACTTGATGCCAAGAAAATTCACAAAATATTCATCATGGATCACTGTATAAAAAGTATTCTTCTTTATACACTAGGAAAATGTCAAAGTTTAGATAAAACATACTTACCATCTTCATGGATCTCTGGTAAAGAAATGTGACAAAAACACAAACAGTTATAATATACAGCTTTGCAAGCAAATTGAAACTGTTCGATAATCTTAACCAAATTATTATTGTGTCAATTGTCCACTGCTAAGTAATTGGGCTTAATATAAAAACTAAGATTTAGAATCATGAGTCTGGTGTTCCATTCCCAGCCCCAGTCACTGTTCACTCTGTGACTAAATAATTATTTTAATTTTTGTGAGTTTTAAATGTTTCATCCACAAAATGGGAATTATGATGTTCAGTTCCCTCATAATGATAAGAGGAGAAATTTTATATTTCATATATAAGAACTCTGAATTGTAAATGTACTATATACAAATTCTCAGCAGGCTGGCTCAGCAGTAACAAGTCTTTACAATATACTATTTTCACCAGTTCACCATAATGTCCTAAAACTCAAGTCAAATTATGGCATACCACTCCCCGCATTTATTCAAGAAACTCCAATGGCTCTCTAATAACTAGTTAGTCAATCAACAAGCATTTATTAATGCACACTGTGCTAAGTGAAGGGATAAAAAGAAAGATAAAATGACAGACCAGCTTTCAAGTAGCTCAAAGTCTAATGAGGCAGACTATATGTAAACAACTTTGTACAAATAGGATAGATGCAGAATAAATTGGAAAAAAAATCAACAGTGGGAAGGCACTAGACAAGGGGATGAGATTTTATCTAGGATTTAAAGGAAGCCAGAGAAGTCAGGTAGGAAGCAAAGATGAGGAGAGAATGAGTTCTAGGCATGGGGAAGGCCAGTGAAAATGCCTATTCAGGAGATGGAGAGTCTTGTGTAAGGAATAGAAAGGAAGCCTGTATCACTGTATAATTCACATGGTGGAAAAATAAAGGTGTAGGAAGACTGGAAAGATAGGAGGAGGGCAGGTTGTAGAGGGCTTCGAATGTGAAATAGGATTTTATATTTGATCTTGAAGGTAGTAGGGAGGACTGAAGTTTATTGTATTGGAGGAGAGGGAGATAAGAACATGAACATATCAATTCAACAGTTCAGGGGAGGATAGATTGGCAAAGTGGCAAAGACTTAAATCAGGGAGACCACCCAAAAGGCTATTTATTGCCCTTAATAAACACAAACGCCTCTGTTTGGCTCATAGAGCCCTTCACAAATGGTATTCTCTTGTATGTCCAGTCCTTTTACCTGTTATTCCCCTCTACCCACTCTATAATCCATGCATTTCTTGGTCTACTTGCTCTTCCTCCAATAGACACTCCATTTCCCGTTTTGGTGCTTTTTGTTCTCCAGGCCTGCCATGCTCTCCCTCCTCACCTCAAATGCCACTTTCTACAAGAGGCCCTTTTCAGTCCCCTCAGTTTCTTGTGCCTTCCTCTCTAAGATTACCTAATATTATTTATTTACCTGCTTATATTCATATTGTCTCCTCTATTAGAAGTAATCTACTTGAGGGTGGTTTTTCTGTGTTTTTATTTCTCTTTATATTTTCTATTTTTTTCTATCATTTAGCACAGTGATTGAATCACAGTATTACTGAATAAAAAGTACTGATACTGATTACATTTTTTTGCTAATGTGGACAGCCTGTCCCAATAAGAAAATTACTTCTAATGTACTATTATCACTGTCTGGCAATATCTGCAAGCATTTCCTCTATATGTGTGCTTCTTGTAGCAGCTAATCTTTTTTTAGGGGTGGGAACTGGGGGGAGGAGAGGGAGTCTTTCACAGACTCACAGAATGAATACACAGAACAGAAATGAACTTTAGAGAACATCGAAGCCAATGCCCTCATATTACAGATGAGGAAAATAAACTCCAGAAAGGATAAGTAGTTTGACAAAGGTCACTTAGATAAATCAGGGACAAAGCTAAGACTTAAACTTGAGATCTCTCCCACCTTTCCCCTTGCTTTTCTTCTATAGTTTGGTTTGTGAGAACTGACCAGGCAGAACCAAAGAGCAGCATTCAGGGCACCATAGCTATAGCTTCCTCAAAGGGCAACAAAGAGTTCAAGTAGTTCAGTCTGGGTAATTTTTACATAAGTCCTCCTTAGAAAGTTGATGTTAGGTCACAGCAGTTCTGGACTGAAGAAAAATATGAATAACTCACAACTATATAACACTTTGAAGTTTCAAAGTACTTTGCACAAAATAACCTTGTGAGAAAGGTAAGGCTGATTTTATTAATCTTTTTTTAAAAATAGATAGTAAAATTGGGGCTAAAAAAATTTAAGAGACTTACCCATGATGACAGAGCTAGTGTCAGAGACAAGGTTTAATCTTCATTTCTTGATGCTAAGTTGAACAGTCTTTCCAGAGTTGATAGCCTAATAACTTACACTTAAGGAGTGATTTAACATTTATAATGTGCTTTCTTCACAGCAACATTTTAAAGACATTTTAAATATAGCATATAAAACATAACCACAGTGCTCTTTTGTCTTATCCCACCAGATTCTTACAGTATAACTGTATTAAATATATATCCAGAAAAGCTTTTTATGGATTGTACAAACTTCAAATTTTGTAAGTAACTTTTTTAGCACATTCTGTATATCATCTTTATTAAAAAGGAAAAATAGAGCTATTCTAAATATATTGTGTATTTGTGTATATATGTATATATAGATACATGCACATTATATATATATATATATATATATATATATATATTAATAACAGAAAAAATATCTGGCAAAAGATCACACCACAAATTAATTAGTCACTAAGCATGAAAAATAAGGCTCTTCAATTTTCACTGAAAAAGCTAAAGTCCCTCTTTAACCTTACAAGTTTTTAGATTAATTAACCAAAGCTCCTTTAACTTTTCCTCTTTGGATCAATTACCCAATATTATAGTAATCTTTATTGCTCTATTCAAAGCCTACATCAGTTGCCAGGAAGAGTGATGATATTTGTCCTTCATTCTCAAAAAAAGACATGACATCACAGAGGTTATGCCATGACAAACACATGAATTGGATTTGAGTGAGGGGTGCTATGCTAAGTCACTACTTTCTCCTCCAGAGTCATCTGGTTCCAGTGGCCAGATATGAAACAGGATGACTGGAGATGGCCCTGAATTCGAGGCAATCAGGGTTAAGTGACTTGCCCAAGGTCACACAGCTAAGTGTCAAGTGTCTCAGGTCAGATTTGAAATCCTGTCCCTCTGACTCCAAGGTCAGTTCTCTATCCACTGTGCCATCATCATCATCACTGTGTGAGTCTTAGCCAGGGAGAGTGTTAAGTTCTGGGGATTCAAAATAAGGCAAAAAAACCAGCCCCTGTTCTCAAGGAACTCAGAGTCTAATAGGGTAGACAACATGCAAACAGGATATATATAGGATAAAATGAAAATCATCTCAAAGGGAAGGTCCTAGAATAATGACTCATATTCATTGAGTGATTTTCTATGGCTCTCCATGGAATAACGTGGACTTTTCAGGTACAGCTATTTAGATAGGTACAAAGTAAGCCCCAAAATTAACATATATTCTAACACAAAGGGCAAAAGCAGTCAACCAGGGTCCAATTGACTTTCATGTGGTTTCTTCTGTTTGCAGGTATCTTAGTCATAATTGTATTACCAGTCTCAGGCCTGGAGTGTTTAAAGATTTACATGAGTTATCATGGTTGTAAGTATCCCAGGTCATATTTCCTCTATAAATAATGTGTCTAGAGGTATCCCATTATTGTTTCTGTTGTAATTTTGTTTGTTTTTTTTTTAATTTGGCACCATTTTATATTTTCTTCATGATTTTTAAAATTTTTATTTTTATTTAAGGCAATGGGGTTAAGTGACTTGCCCACAGCTAGGCAATTATTAAGTGTCTGAGGCTGGATTTGAACTCAGGTCCTCCTGACTCCAGGGTCAGTGCTTTACCACTGTGCCACCTAGTTGCCTCCCTTGGCACCATATTATCAAATAATAGAATGGTTCTTCAAAGTTACATTGGCAAGTATTTATTTTTCATTTACAAGGTGCTAAGCATGAGGTATACAAATACAAGTAAAAAGATAGTACCTGCTTACATTCATAATAGGAAAGTAAGGGTGGGGGAAGGAGATAACCACCTAGGTACATGATAGCTATGTCCTGAAAATCAGGGATAACTTGTCTGAGACCCAGAGAATAAGGGATTCCCTGATTTTCTCACATTCTCTAGTTTTAATTGATCTCTTCCTCCTCAAATTACTTTGTCTTTACTTATTGTACTATAAGTGGAGTATGTTATAGAAAGGGCATTTTCAATATAGTATAAACTCTCTTAGGTTGAGTGTAAGCCCTTTGAAGCAATGACTATCTTGTATTTTGACTTTGTACTCCTAACATCTATCATAGTGCCTTATACATAGTAAAATTTTAATAAATGTTTGTTGAATTATATTGAATGAACTGTACTTACTATCATAAGTACCATGTTTCTAGTTTTACCTTTATCCTGTTCCCCTATCTCTATCCATAAATTTCTAATTATCATTAGCAAGATTAGAAAAAGGAGTAGGGGCCTAAGAACTTCCTCACTTCAGTTGAACTTTCTCCCTAATCTCATGGACTCCCACTTTTGGTTTTCTCAAAATATGACCTAATACCAAAAATAACTTTCTATTTCAATTTACTTTTTCATTTCAATTTACTTTCTCCCCAATCTGATTTTGGTTTCCTTAAAATGTGGCCTAATATTTATATTTGAATTCACTTTCTCAATTTCAATTTACCTTTCTCCCTAATCTCATGTAATTCTGGTTTTGGTTTCCTTAAAATATGATCTAAGATCAAAATAACTTTATATTAGTCCTTCAGTACAGAGTAGAAAGCTTGGATTCTTGCCTGCTAATGAGGGGGAAATGGTATCATGGTTAAAAGCAGAGGGCTAAACATTCTCATACAACGTGAACATGAATTCAATTCTTTTGTTTTTCCTACCATACTCACCCTTGCAAACTATGTAGAAGTTGCCTAACATTGTATCTAACATTTGCTAGTATAACCTATGAGTAAGAAAAAAAATATATTTCTGACAATGTCTTTCCACTCTTATATTAGCTACCTTGGAAGCTTTAAACAAAATTTAGGAGATAATTGTAGTAATTAGCTCATCTTAGGTGCCTAGCACCATCTGTTGCCTTGCTTCTTTTTATGTTATTTTTAATGGTCATACTTTTCAAATGACATCCAATGCCTTATTGAAAGTAGATGGGACATGAATCCTAAATAAAATATAATATCAGTTTTCAAATACCATTAACACTGAAACTTCTTAATTATGTTTTTTGTCAGAATTCTAGATGACAACCCAATAACCAGAATTTCACAGCAGTTATTTACTGGATTAAATTCTTTGTTTTTCTTGTAAGTACAAATTCATTTCTTCATCTGTTCAATAGTACCTGATTCAGATTTATAAAGAGGTTCAATAACTTTCCTTAAAATGTCCATAATGCACAAAATGTGTAGAGATTTCATGTACCATTCTCCAGACCACCCCATAAAAAGAATCAAAGGTGGAGGAGTGTATTACTTTCTTCTCAAACCCAATAACTGATTTGGTATAAAGCATACTCATTTTTGTTGGCTTCCCAAGTTAGTGTCCATTTTTCACAAGCTTAGTTCTTAAATCTGACAGGATCTTGGCTCCAACACAATTTTTCCTCCATAGATGCAAAGAAAATAAATCAGAAAATAATCCCCACAAATCATTTTAAGAAAATAATTTTCATCTTAAGAGTGCTGATAGATAGTACCTAGATTCAGAGATGTATTAGTAAATGTTTAACAACTAGACATCTGGGGAAGAGAAATGAATGCATGATACACTTTTAAATTTAAACTGTATTATTAATATTTCCTTCATCACTTTCTCAAGTCTAGACAATCAACAAAAAAAATAACCCAAGCCTTAATTTGTGATACTTGCCAATTTCCAAGACTTAATGATCCCACTAAAAGCTGGCTCCAGCATAGCTTTAAATCCCTAAAAACTGAAAAATATAGTTTTCATTTTCATTTACATTCATCCACTATATGTCTAGGGGCAAATCACTTTTTCTGAATTTCAGTTTTATAGTAAGCATCAGAGATGAGACCAGTTCTTTCCACTACATGATCAGGAAACATATAATGCCTTTTTCTTTCAAAAAAAAAAACACCTTGCTGAAAACTGCACTTTTTCCAGTTTTTATTAATGCATAGAAATGGATTGCTACTTTCATATATATAAATATACAAATATATAAATATTTATTTTACTGTAGGAATTACAGTATCATTTTTCCACATGTAAAGTGAGTACTACAGTATTATGGACCATATCCTCCATCTTAACATGCATGAGAGATGATTTTTCTTTACATTCTTCTCTCTGTGGCACTTCAGTTTGAGTGACACTCCCAGAAGAATTCCTAAATACTTGGAAATCAAGCATTCCTTTCCTATGTAGAGTATGATTTTATACTTATAACAATAAGGACAATTTTCATTTGGATGTATGTATTTTAAAATTATTACCAAATATACATAAGTATTTATACATAAACATACTTATATATATATGCAAAATTAGTTTCATTTCATAAATCTAAAATAGATGACACATTAATTCAGGTTATATATATATATATATATATATATATATATATATATATATATATATATATATATATATCATATTTACCCATTCTTAATTTCTTTTCCAAAGTCTGGTTCTTTTTTCAATGCCAGATAAAGACCAGTTTGAAAAAAAAATTGTCTTATCCTAAAAGAGCTCTTTTTGAAAGACAGCATGAAGTAGGAGATTGAGAGCTGGCCCAGACATAGAAAAGACCTGGGTCTATCTCTTACATTTGACATAGACTAACGGTCCAACTTCTGCTGCATGTGTCCCTGAGGGAAGGCTCCTACAGGGGCCAGGGACAGACTTCAATCTGCATCCACAAATCTTTGTGGCAATATTTCTACTTCTTTTGTAGCCATCTTATCTCCAAACTCAAATGAAAAGAGAAATGACACTTTCCACTAACCTTGTGCCTCCTTCTGCTGCCTCATGTTTCCCCCAAGGGAAAAAGAGGGAAGTTGGAGGAGAGTAGCATTTCCTTCTCCTGCTAGGCTGTCTCCTGACTTATCTCCAGTCTTCAGAGAAGTAGTGAAATGAGACCTACCATCTGACCAACTGACCATATGTTTTTCTACCCCTACTGTACTTGTCTCCAACCTCCTCTGGAAAGAAGAGTAATTCCTTCCATTCAATGATGAATGTCCTTATACTTGTCATACCCCACATACAAGTGATTCTGAACCTCTGTAAATCATTATCCAAACCCTATTCCTCCATTTCTTTTCTCTAAATTTTCAGGTTACCACACTCTCCTGGTTTTTTCCCCTACCTATCTGACCATTGCTTCTATGTTCTTTTGTTGAGTCCTCATCCTGGTCATACCTTTTAAGTATAGATGTCCCACAGAGTTCTGCCTGAGTCCTCTTTTCTTCTCCTTCAATGATCTTACCAGTACCCATGGATTTAATCATCATCTCTCTGCTAATGATTTTAAGATCTACCCATCCTGACTTAACCTCTCTGCTAACCTCTGATCTTCAGTCTCTAAGTACCTTTCAGACATCTCAAACTGGATATAAATTTGAGGAGCTATCTAGTAGATATCTTAAACTCAACACTTCCAAAACTGAACTCAATATCTTTCCCTTTAAATTATCCCTTACCCTATTCCTAATTTACGTATTACTTTCAGGGGCAACATTGTCCTTCCAGCCCCTCAAATTTTCATCCTAGGTCTTCTCTTTGACTCTTCACTACCTTTCACACCATCCCTCACATCTAGTTTCTTATCAAAGTCTTTTAATTACATTGTCACCCTTCTAGTGTGGGTCTAAATCAGCTCAGCCTTGACTATTGCAATAACCTACTGATGAATCTGTCTCCCTCAGATTTCTCTCCCCTCCAATCCATCCACCATTCAGATACTAAAGTGATTTTCCTAAAGCACAAGTCCAATCATGTCACTCCACTATTCAATAAATTCCAGTAATTCCCTATTACCTCCAGGATCAAATACAAAATCCTCTCTTTGGTTTTCAAATCCTTTCATAATCTAATCCTTACTCACTTTTTCCAGTCTTCTTACAACTAACTCCCAACACATACTCTTTGATGACACTAGGCTTCTGGCTTTTCCAAGAACAAGATTCTCCAATCTCTCAGCTCTGGGCATTTTCTCTGATTGTCCCTCATACCTGGAATCTCTCCCTCCAGATCTCCATCTACTGGTTTCCCTGGCTTCCTTTAAGTCCTACCTGAAATCCCATCTGCTATAGGAAATCTTTCCCATTTCTTCTTAATTCTAGTATCTTCCCTCTCTGAATTATTTAATATTTATACTATAAGTATTTTATTTGTATATATTGGTTTGCTATTACCTCCCTAGTTAGATTATGAGCCCCTTGATTGCAGGTACTATCTTTTACCTCTTTGTATGTCCAGGCACTGACAAATTGACTGACATATGGCTGTTGTTCAGTCATTTTTAGCCATGTCCAACTCTTTGACCCTATGTGGCAAAGATACTGGAATGGTTTATCATTTCCTTCTCCAGCTCAATTTACACTTGAGGAACTGAGGACAAACTTGTCCAAGGTCAAACAGCTAGTGAGTGTATAAGTCCATATTTGAACTCTGGAAGATGAGTCTTACTGACTCCAGACCCATATTCTGCCCATTGGGTCACCTTTTGCTCCTTTGGCATATAGTAGGTACTTAATAAATGTTGACATTTGATTGACAATTTAACATAACAGTGCCTTCAAGGGTACACAACAATATTCTGTGAGTCTTTGATTCATGTTGATGGAAGAAGTTTTCTATGCCCGAAGTGCCCCAATAGTTAAATAAATCATACTTCCAGTCCTTAAAAAAATTCTCTTTAAGCACCAGATTTCAAAATGATAAGACCAGCAAAACTTCTCAGCTAAATTAGGGTTTGGTTTTGTTTGAGGATATCATATTTAATTTCTAATTAATATCTTCCTTTTATAAAGGTCTATGATGAATAACCACTTGGAAGGACTCCCTAAGGAGATGTGTAACTACATGCCCCAACTTAATTGGATGTAAGTAAACATTACAGTAAAGTTTTAATTGTTTATTCATTCAGATGAATAAATGAGAGCTGAAATGATGAAAATTTTATCTTTACAACAACAAAGTCTGTACAAAAAAAATAAATATGTTAGTAGTATCTAAATCTTAACTCAGAAATTATACTCATTTTGTTGTTGTTGTTCAATTGTCTGAGTCTTTGTGACCTCAGTTGGGATTTTCTTGGCTGAAGTAATTTGCCATTTCCTTTTCCAGTTCATTTCAGAGGTGAGAAAACTGAGGGTTTAAGTGACTTATCCAAGAGCATACAACTAATAAGTATCTAAGGAAATATTTGAACTTAGATTTTCCTGACTCTAGATCCAGTGGTCTATTCACTGCATCACTTAGGGTTATAATAAAATTGTAATCTTAATAATGAAATAAAAACAGTTCAATACACCAAAAACAAGCAAGAGAAAAGAAATTGTGTCATATAATTCTATGACTTTGTTTAAGAAGGTAATATATAAAATTCATCAGGTTAATATTGCTTATATCACGTATACTTATATTTTTTCTTCACATTAAAAAAGGTTTTATGCTGCTCTTTCTGCATTCTATAAAATAAAATATTCTCAGATAAGTCCTCTAAGTCTTTCATCTCCATTTTCTGTTCCAATCACTCGTGTTGACAAAAACCTTTATATAGATTATAATTGAGTCATATCCAAGTGTTGTTCCTTCTACTGTAACTTTCCATTCCATTGAAATAAGAAAAATGAAATACTCAAACAATAACAAAGTATCTGTGTGACCTTCGGCAATTCACAACTTCCCAGTCCCTTGACAGTGAAATGATGGATTTGTACAGATTGCCTCTAGCACTACATCTATGAAGTTATAATTAAAGGTTCTTATGATCTTGTTCTAACCTCCATGGAAAGGAAAAACAGAGAGATAGGGAAAGTTCACAGAATTCTAGAATTTTGGTAGCCATCAAGTCCACTGTTTGCTAAAAAATGTCTGCTGAATTTTCATCTAGCCTTTGATAGAAGACTTCCAGTGAAGGAAAAACCCCTACTTAGGTTAGCAGTCCATTCTACTTTTGTACAGTGCCAATTGTCACAAAGTTTTTCCTCGAAACAAGCTAAAATCTTCTTTTTTTCAATGTTTATCCATTGCTCCTAGTTCTGCCTTTGAAGGGCAAAGAGAAAGTCTATTTTATATTAAATGACAAACCTTTTCTTTTCTTTTTTTAATTTTATTTTTAATTTTTGAAATAACTGTTTCCATAAAGTACAATAAAAAGGTAATTATACATGAAACTGCAAATCTACTCTGTACAACTTGCTATTTCTCAAATATATAACAAAAATATCATGTAAATTTCTTTTTTTCTTCCCTCTCTCCACCCTTACCCCACCCTCTATAGATATGGCTACCATTAGATACAAAAGGTATATACATGGAAAATTATTTTATACATATTTTTATATTTATCCTTTCTTTCTCTGGATGCAGATATGTCCTTTATAGTTAATTTGGGTAGTTATAGTCAAAATAACTTTGTCATTCTAAATTGTTCTTAAAATAATATTTCTGTTATAAGTATAAAATATTCTCTTGGTTCTGCTCATTTTGCTCTTTATTATTTTGTGCCTTTCCATATTTTCCTAAAAATTATTGAACTCATCATTTCTTATAGCATAGCATAGTAATATTCCATCATAACCATATACCACAACTCATTCAACCATTCCCCAATTGATGGGTATCCCTGCAGTTTCTAGTTCTTTGACCACAAATAGAGTTGATATAGACATTTTAGAATATATAGGTTCTTTTCCTTTTACCCTAATTATCTTTAGTAATAAATAACATCTTCCATGATTTCCAGGGCCTTCATTTCCTAGGCTCCCTTCCCTGGATAATTTCTAAATTATCCACTTCTTTGCTAAAATATGGTTCCAGGAATCAAACAAAATGTTTCAAGTGGGTTCTGACCATGACTGAGAATAACAAGACTATAATCCTCCCAAGGGGCATCTAGGTGGCATAGTGGATAAAGAACTGGCCCTGGAGTCAGGAAGACCTGAGTTCAAATTCAGCCTCGGGCACTTAATAATTACCCAGCTATCTAATAACACTGGGCAAATCACTTAACCCCATTACCATGCAAAAAGCAAAACAAACAATCAAAAAAGACTATAATCTCCTTTATTCTAGAGAACTATGAAACTGGATTGAATTTTTTTTTACTTCCTTAGTTCAATGTTGGCTTATGTTGAAATTATAGTCTTTTGAAATCCCATCTTTTTCATATAAATGGTTTTTTAGTCATACTATCTCCGTCTTCTATTTGTGAAGTTGGTTTATTTGACCCTGTACAGGAGTTTAATATATTTTTAATTTGATCTTCTTAGTTTCAACATTTTATTTAACTAAAATTGTTCTTTTACAAAAAGGGAAAAATGCTAATTTTTCATGAAATTGTTTCTTATGGCACTAGAGCATCCAAGATGAAGATCCTGAATGAGTTTCACAGTGTAATTCCTCATCCCACTTGCAAACACACAATTTACATCATCCTCCAGCAGACAGCTAGTCTCAAGGTACCTATGAGTCTTCATCCTTTAGAACAATAGCTGACAAGCCTCCACCAGTGGGTTCACCTTTATTGTTATCCAGAGACAAAATTAGTTTTTTTAAAAAAAAATTTAATGTAGTAAGAAAAGTACCAACAAAATATCCCACACACATGATAAACCTAGGGCATACTCTCCCAAAAATACATACAATATCAATTGGAAGAATGGACACACAGGGAAAGTTACACACAATGAGTTAGTGTGAATAAAGTGAGCAAATGGAGAGAGATACCTGTAGGAAATACATACAGAAAGGAAACTCATACCTTTGATGAAACATTCATGAGAGTTTCCTATTCTTCTATTATTCAACTATCCTTATAGAATATTAAGCCGCAGAACTTAACCACCCCTTTTCTCTGATCTTCTTTCCTAAGATCTAGGGTGTGAACAGAAGTGTGCCTGGCATTCCTGTTATTTTCAATCATAAATCCTACAAATGTAATATTTGCTTCTTTCTCCCTAAGGTTCTCATCATTTCTACTTTAGTGACAATTTCTTCATTATTGTTCTGGAATGATGTTTTCCTTTATTGCTTCCTGTATCATTTGAAAAATAAAATCATTCCTATAAGCATGTTAAAAATTTATCAATTACTCTGTTTTTGGCAGACAGAAGACCACAACAGATGTCCAGATTGTTGAAGTCCCTCATCACTACTATAGCAATCCCTTCTGCCAAAATTATAAAACATTTCCTGAATTTCTCACCTATGTTATTTCCTCCACTTAGTGGTTTATGGCATATTTCCAAGACAATATGATTTCACTTCTCTCTATATTGAGCCTCACCCAAATGATCTCCACTATGCTTTTCACTCTGATTCATAGATTTTCTGATATGAGTAAGAAATATACAATACTACTTAATCACCTTTTTAAAAAAAAGTCCAATTTGGTTTCTTTTGAAGTGCTATATTCTTCTATAGTCCTATTTTCTGATTATGAGTATTCTTCTACCAAATCTTAATGGTAACTATAAGATAAAATATACATCATTGCATTAGGAAACCTACTTCCTACCATTTTTAACTTTCATTTTGTGTTTTCCTATATAGGTATGTGAGCTCAAGGATAGCTGAGAGGTACAGTAAATAGAGTGCTGGGCCTGCAGTCAGGAAGACCTGAACTCAGACCCTTAGTAGTTCTGTGACTCTGGACAAGTTACCTCTTTCTTCATTTTCATCTGTAAAATGAGCTAGAGAAGGTTATAGCAAACTTTGGCAAGAAAAATTCCAAAAAGGGTCACAAAGAGTCAGACATGACTGAAAAACAACTGAATTATAATAATAACTTGGAAGATATATATACAGTATTAAAATAGTTTTATAAAAATAAGAACTTTTTTAATGTCATAGTATCAAGAGCTGGAAAGGACCTAGGAATCAACCAATCCAACTGTTAAAGATCCACTCACACATTGATCTGAATTTTTGTTCAAGATCTAGATGAGGTTGCTCCTTGTACTACTATCCTCACCCCAGGAAACTTTTCCCCAACTAAAAGATACCAGGGGCTCAGAATCATGCCATTCAAATGTACAACATCTATAATGAGATTCTTTCCTCTTTCTAAACAAATACTATAATCACTTTAGCTAGGGAAACACTATGCCTGAGGATTTATTCAATTTCTCAGTTGGCCCAATAGACACATATTTCTAGGAGTCTTATATTCACTCTTCCCAGACTTTCTAAATCAAAGTTCATCCTAAGGGGAAACCCAACCTTCTAGGGAACCACATCAAAATTTGCTCAGAAATTTCCCAGGATCCTTAGTTCAACATATCCTTACTCAATTGCACTTAACACTGTTTCACTATTACTATTCTTTCTGATTCATACTACTAAACTCTGAATCAACTCAGTCACTGACCACAACATCAATTCTGTCCACACTCCATTTTCTGCCTACTTCATACTCTACTTTTGAAACCCTTATCACAAATACCCAGGAGAAGTTGACACCATACCAGTATATAAGGAGCCTCAAGAGAACTCTCATTAAGCTTTTAAAGCCTTGGTACTCATCCATAAAAATAATGATGGGTAGCTACCAGTCATTTTCTCCCTGCCAAGCTGATTGTTTTTTCAAGTTGGTCATCTCTAAAACCTAACTCCCATATCTCCATTTTTCAGATGATGGACCACATATACATAGCAAGTGATTTGCCCAAAGTCACACAAGATAGTTGAATAAGGGTTCAAGCCTAGATCCTGGAAGGCAAATGAACTGAACCACAAATCTCAATTCTGTCATTTACCATTTATGTGACCTGGGGCAAGTCACTTCTCTCTGGCAAAGCTTTAAAATGAAAGAGTTGTTCTAAATACCTCTGACTTTCCTTCCAGCTCTATATTTATGAACTATATTCCCTCTAGCTCTATATCTGTTTTCTGGGGAAAGGGAGATAGGTAGCAGGCTGGTTATCTCCAACCTTTGCCCAACCATTCTAATGCCCTACCAGAAGTCTCTTATGACCACAACTAGAGGATATGAAACCTTGCAACCTCAGATTACTTCCAGGCTGGCTAAACAAGAACAACAGAAAGAAGAGACCTATAGTCTCATATACATATATACACTCATACATATAAATATATATATATATACATATATATATATATATATACTCATATATAGACTGTAGGTCATTCATAGATGACCTTCAGTATTCACATGTAACCCAGACTTAATAGGAGACAGAAAAGACAGAAATCCACTATTTTTGTTAAGAAATCTACCTTTACCACTTGCATGTGCTAACAGAAAGATGGTGAAACACAGTCTGGAAATAAGCTTGCACCCTTTCTGTTGTATTTGGTGCTGCTAAGGCTTTTATGAGATTACTGTGTTTATCTTAAACACATTTTAGGAGTGACATAGAAAAATTAGAGAGTCCAGAAGAGAACAAATTGGTCCTACAAGGAAAGAACAAAGGAGTTGGAGGTTTTTAGTCTGAAGAACAGGCTAAGTGAAAGCATAATAACTGTCTTCAAATCTGTAAAGGATTAAATGGGAGTGGGGCTGGCTCTATAGTATGGGGGAGGAGTAGAAGTGTGAATAACTCATCGACTGAAAGGCAAGAAGGGAGTCCTCTGAAATGGAGGAAGTCATTCCTTAACTCTTCAGAGCACTAAACTGTCATTTCACTGAGTTACTGAAGAATCTCAAAAAGAGAACATAATAGTTGAAGCTGTCACATGGAAACATTCAGAGGAAAACAATCTCTGTTCTTGAAATAAAGTGCTAAATGCTGTCTTCAAGGGCGAAGCATCAAGGGGGCTCATCACTCTAACCTTGCCATCAGCAACTGGGAAGAGAGCCTAGAAAGGGAAGGAGGGAGAATGGGCCTGGATTGGGCTGGCAGGGACTCAGAATTAGATTCCTCAGCTCCTTGATATGATATATGGGTTTTCTTGGTTTTCAGGGATTTGGAAGGCAATCAGATTAAATCCCTAATGAATTCTACCTTTCGGGCATGTGATGAGCTCACTGTGTTGTAAGTACATAACAGATTTTTTGTGAATTTAATACAAATACTGAATAAAAATTAAAAAAACAAAAAATTGCATTTCAGTTACAGTTTAGAACTGGAAAATGACTTTGAAATGATTTTGCTAGCCATTTAGAACTCTATGTAAGGTCCCATTTTCTGTTGCTTTTGGTCAGTGAATCCAAAAGTTTTAATTAATTTCTGCTGGTCGCTATACAAAGCATTGTGTATACAAAGAAAGAGAAGAGAAGAGAAGAGAAGAAAAGAGCTGCCCTCAAGAAGTTCACGTTTTATTTATAAAATTGTTTATATCATATATGAATATATAGATATATGCATACATATACACATACATATACACATACATATACATATGCATGTGCATATACATGTACATGTATACATCTGCATTGTGAGTTCATATGTTTTTATTATATATATGAGTGTATGCAGCGTATCTATGTGGTATGTATGTGTATGTTTATATATGTCTATGAACATTTTACAAATATATATAGATATATACACATATATATCTATACATATATACTTTTTCATATATATATATATATATATATATATATATATATATAGTGGTTGGTTCTTGTCCATTTTTGAAAAAGTCCAAAATGACATCATTACATTAGAGAAAAGTTATAGTGTATCCGACTGTGGCTGATCAGACCAATATGAGCTTAGAATGCTCTACCACAGGCTGGGCACAAATAGTTCTTCTTAACTACATGTTAACTATGTGGGTTATCTAAACATGCCCATCTTGCTTCCTTTGGACTGCATCCCTTCTGCCTTACTCACAAAACACAGCCTCTTTCTGATGAGGGCACACCTGCTGGGCAGTCCTGTGCCAGTGTCTCTCATGCTACCCAATCAATCCCAAAGATCTTAAGAGAGACTTTCAAAGTGTCCATATATATGTGAGATCATATCATAGAGAAGACACTAATAGTAAAAAGGATCAATAAAGCAGCTTGCAGAAAAGGGAACTTGAGCTAAATCTTTGGAAAGTCAAGACACGAAGGTGGGGAGGGAGAATATTACAGACATAACTGATGTGTGTGCCCCAAACTTGGCCAAGCTGATCTATGGAACTTAGTTTGAGGAGCTAGCCCCTTTTCCTTCTGATCTTCATGGCTATCATTTAATAGCCCTCATTATAGTGTCTTTCTCTGCCATTCAGATGGGCCATAGTACAGCATGAGTAGGCAGCTAGGTGGCACAGTGGACAGAGTGATGGACCTTATGTCAGTAAGACCTGAGTTTAAATCAATTCTCAAAATGCTCACTTGTTGTGTGATCATAGGCAAGTCACTTATGCTCTTTCTGTCTCAGTTCCTCATTTGTAAAGTGGGGATAATAAAAACACCTTCCTCCCAGGATTATTGCAAACCTTAAAGTCTTGTATAAAAACTAGTTATTGTTATTATTATTATTATTATTATTATCATTAGAGACAGTAATGAAAGAGAATCTTCACATTGACTATGAATCCATCCAGGCTTCTGCTTGGTTACTAGGTTGTAATTATTTAAAAGAAGTGGGTTTTTTAAAATATACATCTAGAATCACAGGATCATTGATTTCATGCTAGAAGGACCTGGAAGTCACTGAATCCAACATCTTCATTTTACAAATAATATTGAATAGGATTAAAGGACTTGCCTAGGGTCACACAGCTAGGAAATATCTAAGGAGAGACTTGAACACACAGCTTCCTCACTTTAAGTACCCTATTCACACTATGAGGTGCAACCTCTCTCATCGAAATTATGCATAAGAGTCTAGATCTAAACTCAGTTTCAGTGCTCCAAATACATTTTCTAGGAAGTCATTCCTTAACTCTTCAGAGCACTAAACCGTGATTTCACTGAGTTACTAAAGAATTTCAAAAAGAGAACATAATGGTTGAAGCTGTCACATGGAAACATTCAGAGGAAAACAATCTCTGTTCTTGAAATAAATACTCTAGAAAGAGTCCTTATTACCATTTTGCATGGCATTAATATAAAATTGCATGCAAAAAGAGCATTCTACTTACAAAGTACAAATAATAACTTCTGCTACCCTAAAAAAATATGAAATAGGGAGAATATGGGATATATCTTACCTACTATTCTTCCTTCCTTTACTTAGGAAAGGAGAACTAGTGCCTAAGAGACAGAAAATGCTAAATGAGTTATTCAGAATTTAAAATTTGCTTGATTGCCAAGAGGATAAAGTGGGCTCAGTTTTGTTTTTTTGTCACTTCTCTTAAAGAAAAGTATCTTCTTCAGAGTACCTCTAGCAACAGGGTTCAGCTCTTTTTGAAAATCTCTGAGATAATATTGAAAACAAACCAATTATAAAAATAACCAATGTTCAAAGTTCAAATGCTCCTCCCTTTGTCAATCACACTCCATATTTTGAATCACATTTCCTTTAGCAATATTGGTTGGGGGAGAAGATGACAGATGTTCTTTTCACAGCAAACACCACTTGTGGAAGACAAGACAACAGCACTTATTGGTATTCTATCTTGAGTGGGCTTCCTTCTCCATGGGCCTTCAAAAGAAGTATTAAATTAGTCCTGGATCTATGACAATTCACAGAATGATCTAATTATGACAGCATACAAAAATAACCAATAATGACTCTTGATCTGTCTTGCAGGTTTCTTCCTAGAAATCAAATTGACTTTGTTCCAGAAAAGACATTTTCTTCATTAAAAAATTTAGGAGAACTGTAAGTAGCAGTAACTACTAGGAAAAATATTAAAGTTTATAAAAACAAATTGTATGTACTATATGCAGGAATTTGGAATGACTGGTACAGCTGCTGATATATTATATTCATCACCTTTCCCTTCTTAATGATCATAGTCCTATTCAGCATTGGGTATTCAAAATCAGAGTCATAACTAGTTTGGGGCTGATGGGCTATTGTCCTAAGCTGGAAATTTTTAGAAGGCACCAACTGCACCATCCTGGGGTGCACTTCTTCCCCTGCCCCTTCTATCCCCAGTAGTCTATATAGGAGCCTCATCTCAGGACACCTCCTCTTTCTTCCAACTCTTTCTTCATATCCTCTTTATTTCTTCATCCTGTACCAAGCCACATTGACTACAACTAATAGACACTCCAGGTGATACCATTCATTTTTGCTTCACCCTAAACAATCACTGAATCACTTGATTCAGGTACAGAAATTTCTAGTGACTGAATTTCTAGTGATTGCTTTGTTATAAATATCCTGGTCTGGGGCAGCTAGGTGGTATAGTGGATAAAGCACCGGTCTTGGAGTCTGGAGTACCTGGGTTCAAATCTGGTCTCAGACACTTAATAATTAGAAATATCCTGGTCTAATGTCACATAGGTATTCAGGATCTGCCATGAAAATAAATATTGACCTATATCTCTTATGTTTATGTGCAGTTAGGTGGTGCAATTCATAAGAATACTGGACTTGAAGTCACAAAGCCTTATCTTCATGAATTCAAATCTGGCCTTAGACATTCAGTAACTGTGATCCTGAACAAGTCACATTACCTGTTTGTCTCATTTTCTTCATCTGTAAAATGAGCTGGAGAAGAAAATGGCAAACTATTCCAGAATTTTTGCCCCATTTGTTCCAAATCCAATTTAATGCATTGACACCCATTTGCCATGGTTTTCCTTCTCTCTACTAGGGATCTATCTAACAACCTGATCATGGACTTACCCCACCATGTATTTAAAGACCTGAAATTTCTACAAAAACTGTAAGTAATAACTTTTTTCCCCTTCAGAATCAGATTTAATGGTCTCATGTTGAACTTTCTAATAATGTGCCTTTTTTCCCCCACTTCCTGCTAAGGCTTTATTATTTTCTCTTTATTTTAGGAATCTATCTTATAATCCTCTTTCTTACCTTGATGAAAACCACTTTGAAAGCCTAAAATATCTTCAATCTCTGTGAGTAAGATATTCTAATATATTCATCATGATTACTGAGGCTATGCTATTGTAGCTGAAAAAACATGCTTTTTAAGTAGGTATTTTACATAATGTATTGTGAAGTCTTTCATTGATCAAAAAACAATAATGAGTAGCATCATTATCATCTAGAATATATTGAATGTCTAAAAATTCTTTCTCCCACTAAATCTATAAAAAAAGATCTTTTGAATCTTTGAAAACTAAAGAAATCTTCTTAAAGACCAAGTTCAGGTAGAAAACTTCATTGTAGTTCACAAAGTAGAATGAAGCATGTTATAATTTCAGAATGGTAACGTTACTAAAAATAAATTACCTCCTTCCCACAACACCTTGCAGAAGTGTTGAATATTTATCTAATAGTCAGTGTCTCATTCTTTTCAGTCAATTAAAAAAACCACAAGGTTTATTTGCATAAAAATTAAGAAACTGCCATTTTCTAGCCTTTTAAAAGTTCATCCAGAGAAGGTTTTAAATTATGCTAACAATCGACTTTTATTAGGTTTCTTCAGTGTATCAGGCATTGTACTAAACCCTGAAAATTCAAAAAAAAGAGGCAAAAGACAATCCCTGCCCTCAAGGAGTTTACAATATAATAAGGACCTTACAACTTTTCTGTGCCTCCTTTTATTTCCCGCTCTCTTTTCCAGAAAGGTTGTTGAGCTGTCAAATTTTCTTTCCATAGTGTAGGACCCATAAATACACTATCTAAGCTGGATGCATTTCTGCATCTATATTTTAAGATAACATCTTTCAGTTCTCCGCAGTTCTTATCAAAAATCAATATGATATAATTGATAGAGAGATGACTTTAGGACCAAGAAAATCTGGATTCAAATCCTACCTCTGAAAAGTGAAGGCATGAATGAAAAAGCATATACTCTGCTAGGATCCAATTAGAAAAATCAAAATAGAGATTATGTATAGATAATATCTATAGATAGTTTCCCCTAGAAAATAATTATCTATAGTGATAATCTATATCCTCAAGAAGCTTGTATTCTAATAGGGAAAGTCAATACTTCTAGAAGAATGAGGAAAAGGGAAGGGGATGTTCATCACACAGGCAGTCATTTAACTTCTCAATGTCCCAAGGCAATTCTCTAAGACCATTTTTGTTGTTGTTGTTGTTGTACCTGGCTCTTTGTGACTCCATGGACCTGAGATCTCCAGATCCTTCTATCCTCTGCTATCTCTTGAAGTCATGAACTATATAGAACATGAATTTGGACAGACTTCAAGAGATAACAAAGGATCGACAATACATTGCTGACAATGACCACAAAGGAAGGACCAGTTTTGGAAGTCTTTGTCAGAAATTAATGCTAGATCTGAGTCCAAGAATTCACAAATCTTTGAACAGAACAGAAATCGTTGGGCTTAATGAAAAGCAACTTTTTTCTCTTCTCCCCACAAGATTTCTTCCCAGGAGTCTATTTATGTATACAGGAATGTTTGCTCATCAGAAAAAAACCAAGTAGCTTCTTTGAAAAAAAAAAAAGGAAGTTGAATAGGAGGACCCCATGCAGACCTAGAAGTCAAAGGGATTGGGTTATTATTTAGTAACTTTAACTAAATAGCTCCCTTAGATGTCCTTTCTGCCTTTAAAAGAGTCAAACTGATTGAACTATATCTTCCTCACTGGGTAAAAAGACATCTTTAGGTGAAGTAAAGTATAGGTAAAGTGAGAATCAGGTTCTTTTATCTAAATCAAATCCTATTTTTTTTATAAAAAAGGTTTCTGCCTCTTTTGATTGACAATTTCCCATTCGTAATTGTGGGGAATGACTTTAGGAATTTTCTAAACCTATTATTCCATAGTGACTCTCTTTATACATCTTTGGAAGTGGCAGGGGATGAAGTATCAAATAAGTTCCATAAGGGATGACTCTGGAAGTTTTCAGAGGATAATTTTTATGAAGAAGAGGCATCTTAGATGAATTGTTTTTCTGGCACCTATACCCTATGCCACCTTATTCACTATGTCTAGGATTCTTGGAATCTTGAGATTTCAGAAGACCTTTGTAATCTTGAATTAGGGCTACTTCTAAAAACTAGATTGTTATTAGATTATTATTAATGTAGAACCCCAATACAGAAAAAGATTAAGAAGTTGGACCTCAGTCACCTTACCTACCATCTTCACTTCAATGACATTTCACTTGGGGAGAAGTAAGAAGTCTTATCTCAGGTTATCTCAGGATCTTCTGCAGTTTCTCCTAGAAAATTACATGATCAATGATTTAGAGATGTTGAAACTTTTTAATTCTCTAAGTATTTAAGTGCCTATTATATATCAGACATTAGTCCCTACCCTCAAGAAGGTTACATTCTACTGATTGTAAATAAAATAAAAGGGAAAAATAGGTTTTGAAAAAGCTATCAAAAAAAAGGTATAAAAGTATCCCTACAATGTCAATCTGCTTTTAAGTGACAAGGCCAGAGATTTCACAGGAACAGAATTAGGCTTGCTTACAACTACAAACATAAGCTTTATTGATATGTAAAAAGAAACATAAAGATCTTATGTGTATGCATTTGAATATATAAACATGTCCATACATATGTATATATATATATATGTGTGTGTATGTGTGTGTGTGTGTGTGTATACAAACATGAATTTAAAGTGGTTTCTTTACATTTAAGTATTAACTTTATAGTTTTGAAATGTTTCATTCTGTAGATTGTAAAGTTGGGGACCACCAAAAAACAAAGAGGAAAATTAGAAATCACTTTAAACCAAAATTCTAATTTATCAGCTAATAAATACGTTAACCATATTTTCCAGGGACTTGGAAAAGATAGAGATTCCAAATATAAACACAAGAATGTTTCAACACATGAGGAACCTTTCTCACATGTATGTACATATGTATTATGTATATATATAAAACATATATAAAAGACATGTGGACATTTCGCAGAAATGTTTTTGAATTTCCTCATGGGCTATATCTCTTATTTATAATTGCATTGTGTTTCTATGGAAGAAAAATATTTTTCATTAAGAACTTTTTAATTTTGTAATATTTGGACTCTGTTCAAATAGATCTCAATTTTATAGTGAGCCAACAGCAGTGAAACTTTTGTTTGGATACAAGATGTTCATCCATCTGAAGTCCATTAAATGTAGGGGACATCTAAGTGCCATACATTACGTGAGATAAGGTCACAGACTAAACACACTATTCAGGTGAACTAGAAAAATTAATTCTTCTCACATGGATGAGCACTTAACTGCTCTAAAATAGGAACTCGGAGAGGAAAAAAAGATGTCCTATGAATTCCACATGTAGATTACTGCTAGTTATAGAGAAAATCCTTTATTATAATAATTTAGGATATTTGAGTGAATTGTATATTGTAAATGGCATCAGTGCCACTTAATTCAATCACTTTTCATTAGCAAGGTACTATATCCATGTTCATCATTTCAAAAATTCTGCAGCATCTTCATAAAAATTAGAAGAAACAAGTCTAAGATCAAAATTTATCAGATGAACAAGATAGACAACATTTTGTTTGTACTCAAATGGGATCAGATAGAGCCATAAAACCTCATAGATCAACTACAGTCTCAGAAAGGTTATAACTTACTATAGGTCATATTGGTAAAAAGTAGCAGAACAGGGATTTGAACTCTAATCCTCTAACAAAAAGTCAATAAACTTTCCACTGCATCACTGCTTCTCACGAAGTCATCTATTCAACCCACTCAAGTCCAATGCTAGAGCATTGGACCTTTAATCAAGATGACCTGGGCTCTACTCCTGATACTTATGGTTATGTGACTGGCCAATTCAGTTTCTCCATCTCTAAAATGGTGATAATAGATTCTGTAATGTCTACCTCATGATTTGCAATAGATAGTAAAGATATTATTTCTACCACTTAACAGATAAGCAAATTGATTTTCCTATAGTCACACAGTTAGGAGCTTGTATGTAGGAAGGAATGTGTATAAACTGCTTTGCAAACTTTAAATCCCTATGCTATTGTAGTGTGGTGGCATAAAAATAAAATAACTTTAAATTAGGTTCCACTTACTAAAGCTTTATCAGGTGAATATGTCCTGTTACAGGCAGAATGTAGCATTTTCTCAGAAATGCAAACTTCTTGGAACTAGATGAAGTTGCCATTTTAAACACTGACCCAAGAGTCATGTCAATAAGGGCATAACAATTAACAGTCTATTTATTGGCCTTTTATGTGATTTAATTGCTGAAGTCCTCAATTCCTTGCATAGAATCTGCTAACATCTACACAGTCCATTTCCCCTTCTGTTTCCATCTTTAAATGTCAGCAAAATTACACTGGTGAGGGAAATTAACTGGAAAAAAGCCATCTGGCAGGATCTATTTGATTCAATTTAATTCATCACACATTAGGCAATATTAAATGCCTACTATGTGTCAGTCAACCACAAGGTATACAAAAAAATAATTCCTGCCTTCAAAGGATTTACCTTTACTGGGTGGGATTCGTGTACAGGGATTATAAAAGAACCAAGAGGAAAGATTTTGTATTTGCCGGAGGTTAAAAGGAAGAAAAAGGAAGCCAAACTGATACAAAAGTGTCTTAAGCTAGATATAGCATTTAAAATTAGACTGTAAAAATCCCTGAGTCAAAGGTTTATATGTGCCCATATAAATCATTGTTTCCCAACTGTTTGAGATGGGTGACAATTTTTAAAACTGAATCAGTTTATGAAGAAAGATGGAATAAATACTGAGGTCAAGATAAAGGCAGAATGAAAAATAGACAGGATGATATATAATAAATTCAAGACATGGGTTTGGTGGTGAATATGAGTCATATGTACCCCCAACCCAGCTTCTACCTAGAAAATGAATCGATATAACAAACTAAAATAAGCTTTTCTTGTTTTTAAGGTCCTAATCCAAAAATCAATATTTTAAATGGCCATTTCTCCTCAGTCCCAGACTTTTCTTTTTCTCAGAGGACTTTCCACCCCATCATTATCAAGGAAAAAAGGTAGTTTCCTTAAAGTGAGTGCATTGATGTTATTAAGCTAAAGTATAACTAAATGCAAATGCATAACTTGTAAAGATGGAGTTTTTAAAAAGGAGCCTCTCTCTTTGTGCTTCTCAAATTGCCAAATATCGAAAAGAGATCAGCTTCATAATGAGAATCTACCCTAATTATGTGACTAAATAAGGCAGTGAGGATTAGCAAATTAGAATCCCTCAGTCTTTGAATCCTCACTCCACCAAAGTCACCTTGGCTAAGTCTGTTAGCTTCTATGTACTTCATCAATAATATAAGAACACTGCTGATAATGATAATGTAGTGGTAAATGAGCAGCTTTATTGTAAAGAACAAGTATTTGATAAATAGCATATGCATTTATATATCAAGAATTTGTGATTTCTAAGGTGTGGATGTCCTTCTACTAAGGCAGATCCCAGCCAGGTCTATCATTTAGTATCTACATTTTAAGCAGTTCCCCAAGGTTTAAAGAAGATGGGACTTGCTCATGGTTAAATAGCTGGTAAACATCACAGGGACAAATTTGAAAATTGGTCTTCTTTCCTCTGAATCCTGTACCATATGTATTGTTATTGCACTAGGCTATTACATGAATGTTATAAACTGAATAAAAATGTTGAGGTAATTAGAGTACAAGATTTAGAGTCAAGAAGACTTGGGTTCAAATTCTACCTCAAACATTTAATATCTGTGTTACCCTGAGCAATTTACTTAATGTCTGAGTCTCAGTTTCCTCATCTGTAAAAATGGAGGGTGCTGTACACCTTTACAGTCCCTTCCAACTTTAAATTTATAGTCTTATGATGAAAAGTAACCTGATTTAGAAGACAGATCGGTCTGAGAGTTAGAGAGATCTGGATTCAAGGGTTAACTCTGATACAATGACCATAGGCATGCCTCATTTAATCTCTGCTTGACCCAGGCAATTCTAAGTCTCTAAGTTGCAGGAAAGCTAGTGATCTCTATCAATGAGGAGTTTCCAAAGATCCAGGGAACTTTTCACAGGTCTGGACCCCTCAAGAAAAAAATCCATTGATATCACATATCAAGCAGGCACATTACAGTCTTGATCCATACTAACACTTACTATTTTTTTCTTTTGATTTTAGTTATTTCAAAAATTTTCGGTATTGCTCCTATGCTCCCTTCGTGAGAATATGTGTACCTTTAACTGATGGCATTTCTTCATTTGAAGACCTCTTGGCTAACAACATCTTGAGGATATTTGTCTGGGTTATAGCTTTCATTACCTGCTTCGGGAATCTTTTTGTCATTGGCATGAGATCTTTCATCAGAGCTGAAAATAAGACCCATGCCATGTCCATCAAAATTCTATGCTGTAAGTGGGGTTTTGGTTTGATTGGACTCAAACTCTAGCTCTCTGATGACTACACTCAAGCTACCTGGAAATCTACAACAAATGGAATTTAGGCATATTATAAATATCATAAATTTGACCATCATATCAATAAGCCATGCTTTAGAGCTATTGAAACATCTCCTGTGCTTTCAGTGATCCAGTGACTTTCACCAGCATGAAATGGTGTCAGAGAGAAAAAATGAGTCACCTGAGGGATTGTGGGAAGATATTGTAGAATAGGGTATAATAATAATAGTTAACATTTGTGTCATACGTTCAGGGTTTACAAAGTACTTCACATATAAAAAGTCATTTGATCCTCCCAATAATCCTATGAGGTGGGTGTTATTATTGTCTTCATTTTATAGATGAAGAAAACTGAGTCTAGAAGAGGTTAAATGATTCATCCAGGATCACACACAGCTTACAAAGTGATTAAGGCAGGATTTAACTTCTGGTCTTTCTAACTGGAGCCAAGTTCTCCTTCCACTGTGCCACCTCCTCCTATATAAAAACAGTGCTTCAATCAGATCCTCATTTACAACAATAGTTCCTACTCTTAGACCCTTAGACTGACCTTGGACAGCAATCATACAATCATATACACTGTACACAATGGAGTCAAAGTCCAAAGCAGATTAAAATGTAATTGGGGAAATATTTAACAAAATAAACAAAAATATAACTTAATAAAACATAGATAATATGCCATGATAAATGCTTCTTCCTTTCCTTATCCTACTAAATGTCAGAGTTAGGATTTGATCCAATACACTTTACTTTCTGAAAATGTGATTGGAAATCATACATATATCATATCTGCTAGACAAATACTAAAAAATATAGTCACGTACTTCAGAATATTTGTAGGAAGGAGGATAGGAGAGTGGAAAGGGTGATGGTTTTAGAGACCTAGGTCCTTGGAATAAATTCCTTTTCTGTCACAACTCCCTGTATAATCCTGGGCATTTCTCCTTAGGAGGACTTACTTTTCTATTTTGTAAAAGTAGGCTTTGAACCAGATAGCATCTGATGTCCCTCCCAGCTCCAGAGCATGTTTCTAGGGTCTCACCAGTGTAGTTACAACTACCTCCAGCAATTAGAAATCACAAACCTTTTATGTCTACCTACCTAACAGATCCCTCTCTTGTTCATATACTCCAACAAGTCTACTGTAAGGGTACTGGGAGTTTTCCCTGAGTTCTGACTATATTCTGAAGATACTGGTGAATCATAGAGGCTGTCTGGCCTTTACTCTTTCTCTTTCTCCATAAGATAGTTGTCTTTTTTGTTCAGTCACAAACATCTCTGATAACACCTTTTTGGATCACTTTTTGCTGCAATTTGTCATTTGTAATATGTTGCAGCCAACTAAAACATACTATGTGCCTCTCCACTGCCTTTTCATTTTAGCAGCCTGAAACAGGAATTTTATATCAAATCCAATAAAATACAGTAGATAACCAGGTTTCAAGCCAGGAAGACCTGGACTCTGTCTATCTGACCCTAGAAAAGTCACATAATCTCAGTGCCACAGACCAGTCTCAAAATCTTTAAATTATACATCAGCCTTAGGGGGAGTTTCCTCATATAGATTTCAATATACCAAATAAAATCATAGATTTGATCTAATTTTAAAAGAACAAATTATTCTAGAAAATGAGATTTTTTATTTAAAAAAAATCTAGAAATGGATTTTCTCTCTTATCACTCATGTCAAGTCAAAATTATAGGATTCAGGAAGCAGACCCAGACAGATAGCTATAAGGAAATCGATTCTTACTACTGTTAATTTAGTTTAGTTTTATTTTTTTAAACCTAGGTCTCTCCATCTCAGTCAGGCCAGAAGATCAAGGGCTACTTACCAGTCACTTATCGGCACAGGAACCCTATTTCTGGCCTGGGATAGTTCATCCAGTCTTAACCCCAAATCCTCCTGCTCCAGGAGGCTCATCATAATAATGCCAGATTTCGTGCAGATGCCTCATTAGCCTAGCCCCCTGCAACTCAGAATCTGAGCTCAAAAAATCCACCAGCCTCAGCCTCCCCAGTAACTAAGATTACAGACCAGATGATTACTACTAACGTAGGACTTTTTTGCAATCCTTCAACAGGTGCTGATTGTCTGATGGGAGTTTATTTGTTTTTCATTGGATTCTTTGACATAAAATATAGAGGACAATACCAGAAGTATGCTTTGCTGTGGATGGAAAGTTTACAATGCCGTCTCATGGGATTTCTGGCCATGTTATCCACAGAAGTTTCAGTCTTGCTACTGACATACTTGACATTAGAGAAGTATGTAGTCATCGTCTTTCCCTTCAGTAATATTCGTCCAGGGAAACGCCAGACATTGATCATTCTTGTATGCATCTGGATAGCTGGATTCCTAATAGCTATTATTCCATTTTGGAGTGAAGAGTTTTTTGGAAACTTCTATGGAAAAAATGGAGTGTGTTTCCCACTCTATGACCAAACAGAAGATTTTAGAAGCAAAGGGTATTCTCTTGGCATTTTTCTAGGTAAATTATGTTTTAATTTTTCCATTTGACTTTAATTTTTGTACAGATGTTATGAGTTTCTGGCAAGAAATTAATTTATACACATTACTAAGTAAAATTATATTGCTAATACTATGTTTTTAATAAAAATGCTTGATACATGGTGATGAAATATTTTATTAAGTGTTTTATTGTAGAAATTTAGTGCTGAAAGTAGCTGAAGGCATACTAAAATAGCTCTTACATTCAATACAGGAGGTCTAGGTGATCTTTCTCTGGTTCATAGCATCCTTTGCTTTCATGGTTATCAACAATGACTGTGAGCTAAAGTAATTCACCTGGGAACTCAGCCAACTTACTCCTCAGACAGCCCAGAGGAGAATTAGAATACAAAATAATTTCCCAAATACTCATGTATGAGGCATTTTCAATTTCAAGAAAAGGAAGGGTTGTTGTTTACTCTTTACCAAAAAAACTCTAAAGTCAGCCATGTCATTGTTCTTTATAAGGTAGTTTCTCCCTAGAAAGTCACTTACATTTTGGGGGAAAGCAGATTCAAAAATTAGCATGTCTCCATTTTCACTTTGCTAAAGGTACTTTAAATTTTACACAGACATAGTGGGAAAAATCTGGAGCTTTAGAGACCTTAAAAATCCTTCTCTTCTAATGATGATAGGCCAGATCCTGCCTCAAGAGACCCCCTAGATTTGAATTGCATCATCTCATTTGACAGTCTCCTATCTATGGAGGGATGATCCAGAACATAGCCCCTTAACTCTGGATTTTAACTCTGTGGCTTTTGAAAGAGGTCATCTTTCTTTGCACTAGCCTGGCAGATACATTTAACAGAACCTTAAAAATACCCTATTCCTTGCTCTGTAGCAGATCACACCAAGGTAATAAGATCTGTGCCTTTTCCCCCACCAGGTGTGAATTTGCTGGCTTTCCTTCTCATAGTATTTTCCTACATCAGCATGTTCTGTTCCATTCAAAAAACATCCCTGCAGACGTCCAATGTGAGGACCCATATTGGAAGGGATGTAGCTCTGGCAAATCGTTTCTTCTTTATCGTGTTCTCTGATGCCATCTGCTGGATTCCTGTGTTTGTAATAAAAATTCTTTCCCTCTTCCAGGTGGAAATACCAGGTGAGTCCTCCTTTCTATTTTGGGAATAAGGGGAAAAAAATCTTCATGTATGTCCTCTTCTGTAAATTGTGAGTGGGAGAGGATAAATCAGTATTGAACAATTTGAGGGGTTTTTTTTCCTCCAATTTTAAAAAAACAGGAAATCATTCAGAGTCTCTATGTGTCTGATAGCAACTAGGATAAATCAGAAGATTGAAGGATTCTGGTACCTGAGAAGGTGATGAAGCAGTTGTGGGTTTCAATATATCTTTTGCTCCACTGGCTGATTTAAAAGCACTTATATAATCAAATGTTAACAGATCCGAATGTGTTCTTTACTGCAGAGGTGGCTCACTATTTAATTGTAAAATATTTAGGCTAGTGGAACAGTGGACAAAGTCAGGAGTCAGGAGGACCTAGGTTCAAATCCAACCTCAGACACTTAACAAGTGCCTAGCTGTATGACCTTGGGCAAGTCACTCTTAACCCCATTGCCTTAAATAAATTTTTAAAAAATTTTAAAGATAATATTTATTAAAATATGTAAAAATAGCAATAGAACATAAATAATGTTAAAAGATAGTTCTGTTAGTCAATGTGTATGCCAGTAAGAATCTGTTTTATGAATAGTTTAGTGACCTCGGTTTGATGACACATGATTAAAACTCTGCACTTTTTATTTTGTCTATACTATGTGACTGAGAAAAGGCAAGTTATTGACATCTTCAAGATCCGTTATATCTGGGCATGATGTCCTACTTAATTCTTTAGCTTCAGGTTAAAGTGATTAATTCCCTGACTTCAAAAAGTTCCCAACATGCTATTACATCAAGATATCTCATCACTCTTACCCAGACCCTGCCCAGAAACCAAACCATGTTTTGTCACTTTCCACTCTTGGCAACCCTTTGGTTAAATTTGACTAAATAGGGCTTCACACAATCTTAAACATCAATGCAAAACCCCAATGCAGATACTGCTCTGCAGGATTGTAGAAACTTTTTTTAACAAGGATCACTGGTAACAGAAAAATAATTGAGGGAGATATAATAAGCAATTTAAACTTGACTGTTCCCCCCAAAAGTGAATAATAGAGCATTCTGTCTTTTTTAATTAAAAACCAGAAACATAATACTTTATTTTATGAGAAAAACAAACCCTAACAATAAGTTTTGATTCCACATCATTACCATGTTAAGGAAGTTGAAGAGGAGGAAAGATAATAGGAATGAGAAAGGACAGATTGCAAGAATGAGAGGGAAACTAAGGAAAGGAAGGAGCAGAAAAGGGGAGGGGAAGTATTATTAACCACCTATTAAGTGCTGGGCAATGTCTTTTAAAAACAAAAGTGAAACATTCCATGCCCCTGAGGATCCAGGCTAGGGAAACAACATGTGTGTGATATGAGTTTGTGAATATATGTGTCTAAATATATGTGTGTGTTTGCATATGTGTGAACAAAATATATCCACATGGTATATCTATAGATAGATAGATAGATAGATAGATAGATAGATAGATAGATAGATAGATGTGTATACTCAAAATGGAATTATTCTAGAGGGAACAGTACTAAGAGGCAGAGAGATCAGAAAGTCTTCTTGCAGAAGTTGGTGCTTGAGCTGAGCCTGAAGAAAACAGAATTGTAGAAGTAGAGGTGGGGAAGAAATGCATGCCATGCCTGTGCACAGTTGGAAAAAGGGAGATTGGATGCTGTGAGTGAAGAAAGACAAGATCTTTTGGGGGGGGGTGTATGAGTGTGAAGAGGAAAAATATATAATAAGGCTGGAAAAGGAGATAGAAGGCAGATTGTGAAGACCTTTAAAAGGAAGTCTATTGGTGTGGAATTATTTGGGAATAAATTGTGCCATAGGAAACATGGTACAGTGGAAAGAACTGGGAAACTTGAATTTGAATTGTAGTCGTGGATGGCCATGGACAAATCAACTTCAGTTTCTTCATGTATAAGATAAGGTTAATAATAACATTCTTAATAGCTACCACAAAAGGTTGTTGAAAGGAGAGTATTTCTCTGGATAGCTTGGATGTCCAGTGGTTAGAACTGAGTCTGGAATCAGGAAGGTTTATCATTTTGTGTTCAAATCCAGCCTCGGGCACTTACCTGGGCAAGTCAGTTAACCCTGTTTGCCTCAGTTTTCTCATCTATAAAATGAGCTGGAGAAGGAAATGGCAAACCACTCCATTATCTTTGCCAAGAGAATCCTAAAGAGGTCATAAAGAGCTGGAAATGATGAAACACATTCACTTTATTGGCCCTGACCACTTCCATGCCCCAGTGGAAAGTTGTTGAGATCAAAAAATTCCTCACCCTGTGACCAGTCTGGTGATGAACCTCTCCTAGGCCAGGTTCTCATATAAGTGACTGTCTGGCATTGGTCTGTCCTTGAGATTTGTCCACCTTAAAAAGTTAACACTTGTTCTCCACTTCTGCAGCCTTGGAGAGACCAGGCTCACATCCAATCCAGGATTTTAATGAAGGTGAAAACTTCTAAAATGTGAGCTATAATATAAGAGAAGGGAAGACAGTGAGAGAAAAAACAATGTCAGAAATGAATGAAATGGGAAGGGGGCGGAGAAAAGGATAGGACAAATGTGTGAGATAAATAGAATTCATTTGAGAAAGAGGTAGAAACAAAAGTTGGGGAAGGGAATTAAATGGAAGAGCGAAGATCAAGAACTATCATAGTATTACAGAAAGAAAGCTAGATCTGGTATTGGAAGAACCAAATTTAAATTCTGAGTTATAAATGTTACCTGTTATACCTCCTGCAAATCACTTTAACTATCTTGGACTCAGTTGCCTCATCTGAAGAGCTGATGGGCAAAATGATGGCTAGTGTTCCTTCTAATTTATCTGAATTTATCTGAAAGAAACTGGGAGAGACTAGCAAGAAAGAGAGGAGAGAGAAAGGGATAGTCAGAGAGACGGAGAAAGAAAATAGAAGATAAAAAGTGAAAGGGAGGAAAAGATAAGAGAATGAAGGAGGGGAGTTAAGACAATAATTGGTATGAGTATGCAGTAATATATATATATATATATATATATAATATATATGTATATATATAAATTTGGAATATAAGGAGTAGGTAAGGGATGTGTATCATAGTCTGCCATTCACTTGATAGAAGCATTTCAGAGTAGTTTATTATCCTTTAAAATAGTAAATCACTTTTAATCACTGTTCAGTTTCTTCCATTTTTCCTAATCCTGGGAACAATTCTTTCTAAATAGTATTATGCTTCAAATTGAAAATTAGTCCCTGAATACAACTAGTGACCAGAAAAATATTATCTTAAGGGTAGATAAAATCAGGACAAATGTCAGATCTTCCCCATCTTTGCTGCTCTGTAATTAGGAACCAAGATTTAAATATACCTGTGATCTCAGCAGTTCCCTCCTTTGGTACAGATCACAACACATTTACATATTCACATCAAGCTAGATTCCATCCTTCAGTCTTACTACATGATTAGCCCATATCTTTTTTTGTGAATACCCATTTCCTCAATGAGATTGCCCCTACCATTTTTATGCACAGAGCATCACTGAAAATAAGCTACATCTCATTCATACCCTCCACGCAGTTTTAAAGGTGACTTTTGAGTAACCTACAATTTGATCCTTTGGAGATTACGATGCTCCAAAATTCACAATCATCTTACATCATAGGATCATAGTTTTAGAACTGGAGTCCTCTAGCCTAACACTCTAATTTGACAGATAAGGAAACCGAGACCAGAAAGGTTAAGTGATTTGCCCAAAGTCTCAGTAAGTAACAGAACTGAGACTTGAACCCAGATTCTCAGGTCCAAGTCCTGGAGTCCTTCTACTAAGTCATATGGCTAGGGGAAAATTCCATAATGTTCAAATTTTTCTGTAATAAAAGTGATATAAACAGGGTGGAAAATAAGTGTTCTTGGAAATAATAAGAGAGGAAAATAGTAGGACCCAGATTCCTTTGATAAATTTCATTTACCAGAACCATATGAACTACATCCCAGGACCCTGAAGGTTCTAGTAGATTTAGTGGCTGAATCAGTGTTAATGATCTTTGAAAACTCATGAGAAATGTAAGAATAGACACAAGATATGATAAGGCTGTCCCATTTTCAACAAAAGGAAGAGAAAAACATGCATAAACTCTTGGTCAATAAATGTAACTTTGATTCTTGGGAAAACCTAGGGCTCATCATCAAATGGGTGGTTAGTAAATATCTTGAAAAAGGAAGTGATGATTACAAAGAGATAGTTTGATTTTATCAGGAAAATGTAAGGCCCAACTAACCTCATTTATTTTTTTAACTAGGTTTGCCATGAAGTGCCTAAGAGACTTATGTTTTTTTAGGAGACCTATACTGCTTAACATTTTTACATATAATTTGAATGAAAGCATAAGTTTGTAAATGGAAAAACAGGAGGAGAGAAAGCTATTATGTTACATAACTGATATAGGATCTAAAAATAAATCATGACAGGTTAGAACATTGGGCTAGATCTAAGAAAATGAAATTTAATAGTATTAAATAGAAAGTCTCATTCTTAGGTTCTTAAAAAAAGGAGGGGGAAGACATGGTTAGAAAGATCATTTGACAAAAAAATGTGGAGTTTTAGTGAACTCCAAGCTCAATATGAGTCACAGATATAATATGGCAGTCAAAAACACTATGTATGTGATCTTGTTCAGTCATTTCAGAGTCTTTGTGACCCCATTTGGGGTTTTCTTGGCAGAAATACTAGAGTAGTTTACTATTTTCTTTTCTAGTTCATTTTACAGATGAGCAAACTGAGGCAAAGAGGGTTAAGTAATTTGACCGGAGTCATATAACTACAAAGTATTTGAGACAGATTGGAACTCAGGTCTTCCTAACTCCAGACCTAGCATTCTATCCATTGTGCCACCTAGTTACCCAGAATGATCTGAAATTGCATTAAAGAAGTTAATTAGCATCTAGGGTTAGAGAGGTGATAGAACCACTACACTGCCCTGGCTAGACAAGATCTGAACATTGAATTCAATTTTGGGCACTATCTTTTAGAAAGATCATTGATAAGCTATGCAGAGTTCCGAGAAGGATGATCATTCTCTTTCTATGAGAATGAGCCTCGATGGGTAAAATTCCTCAGTATCCTAAGGAGAATTGGTATGTTTATTTAACCTAAAGAAGAGAAAATTTGAGGTGAGGGAGTAATGGCTTAATAGCTGATTTTGGTTATAGAAAGAGCTGAGTAATGAAGAGATGTAAAATTGTTCTGTTTGCCCCCATTGGGAGAATCAGTCAAGTGAAATGTGCAGAGAAGCAGATATTGACTCAAGTTAAATTTTCTGATAATTAAAGCTGTCTAAAAGCGGATTCAAAGTTCCTCCTCCCCAGATGTCTTCAAGCAAAGGCTGCTTAGCCAATTGCTGTAGTAGCAATCTTTCTATTCAGGTGTGAATTGGAACTAAATCATTGTCCAATCAGAAATCTGTAATTCTGTATGACTGGAGCCAAGCATGCCTATCTCTTAGTTGTTGATCTTCACTTTTCTGTAGAGATTTTCAATAAAGTGAGAAAGTTGAAAGCTTAAAGGCAGCATGAGTCCCTAAAAAAAATTTTTGTGATGACCCTAAAATGTTTAATAAAACAAAAAATAGATTAAATCTTCCATAATTAAATATCTCCTTTCCTTCTCTAGGTACAATCACTTCTTGGATTGTAATATTTTTTCTGCCAATAAACAGTGCCCTGAACCCCATCCTCTACACACTCACAACCAGCTTCTTTAAGGATAAATTGAAGCAACTACTACATAAGCATCGGAGAAGGTCAATTTTCAGAAGTGAAAAAAAAAGTTTATCTACTTCCATTGTTTGGACAAATGATTCCTCTTCCCTGAAACTTGGGGTGTTAAACAAAATAACTCTAGGTGACAGTATTACAAAACCAACTTATTTGTGATAGCTTTTGATCTAAGACCACTAGGAGCCAGAATAGACTCTTTATGGACTGAGTCCATTCCAAGAAGTTGTCTTCAGACATACCTTTCATCTCCACCAGCAGCAAACCAATCTGCAAGAGGCACCCTCTTGTGTGACTTAGCAATTCAGCACTAAGCTTTCTGGCTATTCTTTGTGCTCAGAATCATACTTTCCTTTCCTTATCTCCCTAGGAGAAGCACCATGGTATCATGGTATGATGGATAGGGACACTGGATCTGAAGTCAAGAAGAATACCACCTCATGCACTTGCAAGTTGTGTGACACTGTCCAAGTCACTTGACCTTTTTAAACCTCAGTTTCCTAATCTATAAAATGAGATGGTTGAACTAGATGACATCTAAGGGCTCTCCTAACTCTAAGTCCAGGATCCTCTGATCTTATATACCCAATTCACAATAAATAGGCACTTGATCTTTCCCTGCTCTAAACTACACATTAATTTCCTTTTATTCTGGAAATATGTCTCGATTTAAATATAAAAGCACATTTAAAATTCAGATAGCAAGAAAATGATTGTCTAATTATAAAACTGTAACATAAAATTGGGAGGAGAGGGTTGGTTAGGTATTGCAGGAGCATAATCTTTCAAATCCTTTCTGCTCTTTCAACTTTGGGTGAAATCATAAGATGATTCTTTCTGTTCACAAAATTAATTATTGGGAGTTACCCAGCCATTGGGGGATGTATGTGGGAAGATGTGTTGCTAGATTTTCACATTCCTGTTATATGTATTAGGGTGACTGCCTAAGAGATCCCAGGGTCATATCTATTTGTATTTCATTCTCTCCTACATTGAGGACTAAAGCAAGCAACATTTGAAGTGACCTGAGTCACAGGTGAATGTCATTAAGAATCCTTCTATCCCTTAGAGTTCTACAGTGTGTTCTAATTAACTGGGACAAAATTAAATAAATTTATTGACCCATATACCACTTTTTTAAAACTTTTTTAAAATCTCTATAAAAACATTATCTTCGTATATGTCCTGCTTTTGGACAAAACTGCATTTGTCCAAGGTTTTCTGATTGATTTACGCAAGGGCAAGTGTGTGGTTTGTTGAACATTGCAACTGATAAAGCTACAGATAAGAAACTCAGTGCTTAAATTGAATGCTTTTGCATTCCCAGGTCTTCTTTCTGAAAAAAACATCAAAGGATAACTTAACTTATTCATTTTCTCCCCTTCTGACTTCTGAAATAAGACAAAACACAAATGTGTGGTCTAATATATGGTGTCTCCTCTAATGGAATAAATATTGTCTTTTTCTGAGTTAGTAGACATCCCCAAAAAGGAAGAGAACTAGATGGGAGTCAGGGAGAATTAATTCAAATTTCACCTTTGCTATTACTAGGTTGTGTCATTCTACATAAGTCACTTAACTTTCATCAACCTTGGGTACTGGTGTTGCCAATAAATTTGATTCCTTAAATGTTGCTGCTTGTTGGAAGGAATTCCTATACCTGTAGTTTGCTATGTTGATGAACTCAATAGTCTTTGCTACATTCATATTTCCAGTAGAACCTATGATAAGGAAGAAGTATGGATTGACTATCCATCACTCACATTTATAATTTTGCAAGATACATATTTCCAAAGAAAACACAAAATGAGGCATCCTTCCTATTTTTGAATGATGGTTAGTTTATTGATGAATTCACCTTCACCATTGTATGAAGCAGGAGGTCACAGTAGATCTATCTAATCCATATGAACCTTTCTGACCCTATCCACAGTCCAAGTAGGAATGAATAGGATCATTTACAGAAACTTTTCCATCCTAAAGAATATCTACAAAAATCCATGAAAACTGCTGTTTGCAATGTCTATAATCTCAATCCTACATAGCAATGCATGAGTAGAAATGCAGTGGAAAAATAGTATAAGATGGCCCAGTGAGTATCTCTAAAAATAAGTATGTCTTAGTATAGCACAAGTCACACTAAACCTTGTTAATAATCCTAAATTTAAAACTATCATTAAATTCTAACTTTAGCATTATACATAGTCTAGGAGGACACTTACATATAAAGAGCTGGAACACTGGTATGTCTTTGGCAGAATAGAAGACAATATCTAGTACCTGTGAGGTGTGAGAAACTATACCTCACCATTATTTTTCATGGTATAAATGACAAAATAACCTAAAGATTTTTTTTAAAAGTGAGAGTCAATCACAGCCATCCCCTAAGGAGTGAAGAATCAGAGGTCCTGGCCCCAATGGATTGAATTCTCTAGACCAAATAAATGTTAATGGAAGCCTAGAGGGAAAATAGGATATTACAGAAAGACAACATGTAATATGAAATGTTGTATAATGTAAGAACAGGAAAAAGTGGTGGTAGACACTGTTGCCAGACAGAACTGTCCACTCTGATTAGAAGAGAAAGGAATTTAATCCTAATATGAATTATCTCTGTCAGTTCCCTCCTATCTGCTTCCTCCAGAAGTTACAATGAGGCTCTGCTTGATTTCCCCTACAAGGTGGTAGGTCTCAAGTCTATGTTGATTTACCTAGGATGGACTCTGGTGACAAAGTAGGTGATCTCTTAGTCACATCTTTCAATACTTTGGTGACTATATGTCTTCATGGCTATGGGAATTCCTCCCATTAAAGAAATTCCCAACCACTCTTTGCCTTCTCATTTTATGTTATTCTTGCCCAAGTCTTCTAGGGTCCATCCCACTTTTTAGAGGTCTTTTGCTCATTCATTTGATTTCACATGGTATAAACCATTTGTTGTCTCAAGTCAGATCAAGCTAGTCAACAAGAATTTGTGAAGCAACTATTTATTATGTGCAGAGTACTAGGTAAACAAATATAGACAAAATAAAGATAATCTCAACCCTGGAAGAACATACATTCTAATGAAGGAATCTAACACATAAAAGGAAACTGAAACATTGAGGGGATGGAACAAAGAGTATGGGGCTGCAGGAATATAGTGGAAAGGGAAGATCCAAGAGTCAGAAAGGGAGCTAATAAAGGAATGAAAAAGGAATGAATGGTTGATCTGGTCACTTTCCTTAAAATGGAGGTTCCAGGAAGAACTGATCAATTGGAGGAAGGAGCCACAGAGGCATCCTCACTATCTGCCCATCTCTTTTTCCAGTCAGGAAATGTATTTTAGCTTTAACATATTTTTGTCCATATGGATGTGGTTCAGTTCTTCTGGAAGGATTCTATATTTAGAATTAGAAAGAACCTTAGAGATTATCTTATATGGCTCACTCATTTTATAATTAAATAACAGAGTGGGTAAAAGTGCTATTTACAGTTCAGAAAATCCTCAGACATTTATAAGCTATGTGACCCTGGGCAAGTCACCTAACTTGTTTTTATTCAGTTTCTTCCACGAAAAATGAGGATAATAACACCTACTCCAAGGGTGTGGGAAAATCAATTTATATATATATATAACACTCTATAAATCTTAGAGTGTTATCTAAATGTTAGTTATTATCATTATTATTACAGATGAGAGAAGTGACTTCCTGAAGTTCACAGAGATAGGAAAGAACAAATGAACATTCCATTCGATGTCTTCCTCCAAATCTAGGATCTGTGTGTGAATTTGTTGATAGTGGGACAAAGGTTGTATGTTGAATGCCCAAAGTTAAATTACTGTTTGACATCTAAAAACTAACTATGAGTTTCTTATTATCTCCAGTCTCCATTTTCTATTTTCCCACCACACAGTTGGAACTGGAGAGAGAGAAATCCACAGGACTAAGGACCATTTTGAGTTAGGGGGTGGGGGTTACTCATTTTATCAGAGTAGAAGCTTCATGGACTGCAGACTTAGATCACTAAATCTTTGAAATTTTATCTTCCTGGTGGCCACCTTCAACTGTCACTTGCTTGCCAATTTGCCAAGTATTTTCAGATTGTCAAAAAGCAACACCAAGGTCAAGTTACTTCAAACCCCTGGGAATTAGAGCTAGGAAAATACCTCCATTACATTGTCCCAACTTTGCCAAACTGCTTTGATTAGGCCTCAAAGAAATGTCTTTTAATTGCAATATAGTAATAGGCATATATTTGAGAAATATTTGCATAATTTCTTACAGAAGTCCTTATATCTGGCAATTGGTTTGTGATACACATAGGTATATATCTGTACTTAACTTTTTAGATATTTTTTTAACAATTTAATTTAAAATTTTGAGTTTCAAATTCTATTCCTTCCTCCTCTTTTTTTCCCTCCCAGAGAGTAAGCAATCTGATCCAGATTATATACATACAATTCTGTAAAAAATTTACATATTAGGCCTTTTGTACAAGAAGACTTGAATAAAAGGAAAGAAATGAAAGAAAGTGAAACAATAGAATGATCCAATCTACATTCAAACAGTATCAGTTCTTTTTTCTGCAGGTGGTTGGTATGCTTTATCATTAGTCCTTTGAGATTATATTGGATCATTGTATTTCTGAGAATAACTAAGTCATTCACAATTCTTCATCAAAGAATATTATTCTAACCTTTCACAGCATTCTCCTGGTTCTGCTCCCTTCAACATTGCATCAGTTCATGTAAGTCTTTCCATGTGTTTCTGAAATCTTCCTGTTTGTCATTTCTTATAGCACAATAATAATCCATCATAATCATATAATAACAGCTAATTTAACCACTCCTCAATTAATGGGTATTCCCTTGATTTACAATTCTTATCTAGCACACAAAGAACTGCTTTAAGTATTTTTATACAAAGAGGCCCTCTCCCCTTTTTTTGCAAGTCTTTAGCATACAAACTTAGTTGTACTTAACCTTTATACTATTTGCACACCACTCCCACCTATTTAAAAAAACCCACAAAGGAGTCACAATACTTATTTGTGCTAGGAAATTAAGCATCATTCTTGGTGTTCTTTGAAAAAGACATAAAAATTGCTTTAGAAAAATCTCTTTCTTTTTCTTGTTTAGCTATTGACTGATACCCTGTTTATGAGCAGTATATATATATATATATATATATATATATATATATACATATATATATACATATATATGTATATATATATATATATATATATATATATATATATATATATATGTAAATACAGTTGGAGCCTTTTTTCCCAGACCCTAGAAAATGGAATAAATGAAATATTTGAGGGGGTCACATTTTCCTGTGAAGTATCTCAAAATCCTTGAGAAACAATTTCTAAATTATTTTAATCTTGGTGAAAATTATTATTCATTTTACTAGGTTAATTTTTGTATTTTTTCCCCACACATATGAAACTTTGAATGGGCGATAAAATGACCTACAAATGAAGATATAAGAAACAAAAAGTCAAAGTGATTTGTGTTATACAGTTCAAAGGCAAAGTCAATTGTAAAAACTAGGTCAGTCAAACTTTTAATCCTATGTTTTACATTGACTGCTTCTGTGCTAATAAGGAAGCTCTACATCTTATCCAATGTATAACTTTCTAGAAAATCAACTTAGTTAGAAATCAGATGGCACTATTTTGTATTGTTTAATAAAGAGTGAAACTTTGTCTTATTAGATTTTGTATTATTCTGTCATAGACTAATTTGAAACATTAAGAGTTTTATTCTAGAAAGCAGACTCTTCAACTAATTCTGTATGTGTGTGTCTCTATCTCTATGTGTCTCTATTTCTGTCTCTGTAGAGTCTCTTTCTCTGTGTCTTGTGTCTGTATCTGTGTCTTGTCTCTCTGTCTCTCTGTCTCTGTGTGTCTCTCCATCTCTGTCCATCTTTCTGTCTGTTTCTCTCTGTCTCTCTGTCTTTCTGTCTCTGTTTCTGTCTGGCTCTGGCTCTGGCTCTCTCTCTCTCTCTCTCTCTCTCTCTCTCTCTCTCTCTCTCTCTCTCTCTCTCTCTCTCCCCCCCCTTCTTTCTTCTCTTTCAAACACTCTGTGGTCTAAAGTGGATAGGGGGTAAGGAAAAGGTTAAAAGGACAGTGTTTTTCTTCTATCACAGCCCCTAATCAACGATGTGGCCTTCAGCAAGTTACTTCAACATCTAGACTTTAACTCCTTGATGGGTAAAATGAGAAGAATAATAATAATTTCTATTAATCCCTGCTGCCTCCTTTTCCGGTATTCTGCCTACATGTCTTCTCCATTTGCACCTTGAGTAAAACTGCTCCTGAATCAAAACTTGCCTATCTGGTTCCATTTTCTCAGAGTTCTTATAGTATTAAATAAGTAATCAAAATAATTAGATAAACTTAATAAATAATTAATACATTTTAAAATAGCAATAAATGCAGACTTAAAAAGGAAATAGACCACTTCAGTAAGTACTAGTTTTTCAAGTGCAGGTAAGTTATGTTTGTAGAGAGCTAATTAGACATGGGTTAATCTAGATGGTCTCTAGAATCCCTTCCCAGCTCAGAGATTCTCTAATTTTAATTCCTTAGCATTATGTGGTAGGAAGACTTAGCATCAAAATCTTAGCATCAAAAATCTGGACCAAATTTTGGCCCTCATAGTTATCATATGGCATAATATTTGTCCTACATTTTGAAGAAGACCACAACATTAGAGAGTTGATGTCATTACAAGCAAATGAATTGGATTTGGGGGGAGGAGGGCGTGTGCTAAGTCACCAGCCTCATTTTCTCTTCCAGAACTATTTGACTGGAGATGGTCCTAGATGTGAGGCAATCAGGATTAAGTGACTTGCCCAAGGTCACACAGCTAGTACAAGTCAAATGTCTAAGGCAGGATTCAAACTCCAAGGGCAGTGCTCTATCCACTTCAACACCTAGTTGCCAACCTTTTATCAAATGACATAAGGCAAAGAGAACTTTCCAAACTTCAGTTTTATCATCTGTAAAATGAGGATAATAACTGTGTATTATCTCATAGGACCATTATGAAGAAAGCATTTTGCAGACCGTAAAATTTTATAGATGTGTAATTTGAGGTGATCATAGGGCCCTATCATTCTGTTGCTCATGAACAGTGGAGCTTCTGATCACTTAATCCAGCTGGTCAAGCTGCTATTGGCTCAGAATTCTACAGAGTACTGATATAGCCTGCCCTTAGTTGTGTTTCAAATATATTTCAGAGAAACTAAAGGATCCCTAAGTGATAACACCTGCCTACCAAATGCCTCCTGAAAGCATCATAAAATGAACCTTTTTTTTTTTTTTGGAGTTTAGTGCACACTATTTTTTCTCATTACTGTGACCCTAGAAGCTGATCCTACCTGTAGATAAAATAGGCAGCCACCTATATTGTGGGATCTTAAGGTACCCTAAGATACCTCTCTGCCCTGAAATATTTTCTATTGCTCATTGGTGTTCCACTGCCATCTAACTTAAATCTCACATTTCTCTAACTTATTCAAAATGTAGTATGGAAGACTTCAACAAATATTTTGCTGAAATTTATGAATAAGTACTGTGTATCTGGCCTTTCCCATGATCTATGAGTCAAACAAGAAAATGAAATTAATTTAGAATAACCAATCTTCTATTTCCCTTCCAAATTCTCACAAATCATCCCTTTAATCACTGGGTTCTAAATTCTTTGTCAAAGAAGATGGGAAGACTTCATCTCATATATTTTTAAAAATATATGCCCTTCTGTTCTCTCAAAGCTCCTTTCCCATTTCCCACAATATTTCAAAGATCACAAATCGTTAAGCTGATATATAAATGCTAGTTATTGTTATTAGTACCTCTCCCTCCCCATTTCCATGAATTAATAAAACAATTAAATGTTCTTTTATCATCTACTAACTTATTTTGGTTTTTAATTTCTGTTAATCATGTTTATTTTACATATTCCCCCATCTAAAATATCATTCTTTTTAGAAGAATAAAGTATTGGAGCTATTATTTAACTAATAGAGGGAATTCCCCATTAAGGAAACTCCTACCAATGCAGGTTGGCACCCTCTTAACATCTGATCATCTAAAAGAGATATTAAGAAGTTAATTGTCTTTCTCAGAGTCCACACATGGATGTGAACAAAGGTCTTCAAGGTTTTGTAGTCAATATTCTGTCCTCTATACAACACTCTCTTAGTTCAAAACAAAACAAAACAGGGGCAGCTAGATGGTACAGTAGAGTCAGGAGGCCCTGGGTTCAAATCCAGCCTTAGACACATAATAATGACCTTAGGCAAATAACCTAGCCCTATTACTTTGCAAAAACCAAAAAAGAAATAAAATTTTTCTTCATTATTCTGGTTCTCTCCCTATTTTTGTCATCCTCTTGCCACTATCATATCTAAAGTCTTTCATATCTGTCAGCATTCATTACCAACTTGAATTCAATCTAAGTTTAAGCATCTCTGAAGCTATTCCAAAAAGACTATCACTCCTTTTTTTACATTTATCCTTGATGACTATCTTCATTTCCATCTTCGTTTCATAAGTTTTTATAATATAAAATGGTAAAATCCACTTACTTCTCAGTAGAGAGATAGAGGATTATGGATGTAATATGTTGCTAATACTGTCCAATGTAGTCATTTGTCCCTTTTGCTTAATTGCTTTTCATTGATATAGGGTAAGATTCAATTTTGGGTGGATCTATTAGAAATTACTGATATTTTAAAAGGAAGCATCAATACAACATTTAAAAGTAACTTTATGAATTACCTATGAATTGCATGAGTCTCTTTAGACTAGGGATAGAAAATCATTTTTCTGCCCAGGGCCATTTGGATATTTATGTAGGCCATATAAAATTATCAGCATAAAAATCCTAACACTAAAAACTATTAGATTTATTGAATTTTGATTCCCACCTGTGTTGCTTTGATAGTGCCAAACCAAACAACCTGTAAGCCAGAGGTTTCCCATCCCTGCTTTAGACTATCTCCACTGGTCCTTCTCACTAGAATCCCTTGGGTAAGTGTTGTGAGAGAAAAGTTCATAAGAAATAGTATTAGTTAAACCCAAACAAAAATAGTATTAGTTAACACTACAAGACAATCTTCAGTGGTTTCTTGAAGCTGATTGAGTCACAAGCAATCTTATGTTTGACTATGAAGGACAGTTATACATTCATATACAGAATATAAACATCCATGGTCATATTCAGAATAACATCACCCATCTAGTATGTTGCAAAAAATAAACCCAAATTCTCCAACCACACTTTAGATATTGTCCTCTGAATGTTCTTCCAGCACCTCAAACTCAACATGTTCCAAACTAAACTTATCATCTCTACCTATCCCAATTATTCCTTCCTTTGAATTCCCTATATTTATCAACAGCAACACCATGGTCTTAGGGACCACAGCTCAAAATCATTCATCTTTGGTTCTGCTTACCCTCCTTCTCTCTCATTCAAATCTAAAATTGGACCCCCTTTCTCTCCTTCCCAAACTTCATAAAATTATTGGTTAATTCTAATTTAGTTAGTTCTATCTGATTTAGATAGATAGTTATCTATCTAAAGTGTCTTGCAAGGGTCCCCTTTTTCCCATTCCAGTTACTATTACCTCTCATTTGAACTACAGGAAAACTTGCTGATGCAGTAGACAGAGTGCTGAGTCTAGAGTCAGGAGGATATAAATTCAAATCCACTCTCAAACCTTACTAGCTAGTATGACCTGGGCAAGTCACTTAACCTCAGTATTCTTGCACCTTGCACAATGCCTATAGGAGTTTGATAAATTTCTTTCCTTCCAACTTCCCAGGTTTGTCATGAGGATAAAGTGAGATAACATTTTAAAGATATTTTGTAATCTTTAAAGTATTAAATAAATTCTAGCTCTTATGATTATTAATACCCTTTTAATGTGTCTCTCTGACACATTTTAGTACTTCCCTGCTATCATCCAGCATGTGTACCCACAATCATCTTAAATCTAACTAGGAGTATCAGTGTATCACAACATAATATAAGAAAAGACAATAATGAATGTTCAGTCAAGCAATCATTTATTAAGTTTTTACTATGTCAGGAGCTGAGAATACAAAAAGCAAAGTGTGACCTCTCAGGGGATATTCTTGATAACCATGAATAATTGGCAAAAGGTTAAATTATCAATATACTCTGTATAAAAGACAGGGGGGGGTATGTTAATTCATTTCAGAAAATTTTTTAATCAAAAAATACTGAAATATAAATTAGTAATTAAAAAGTAAACCCTTTATAACTCAAAGTTCATTTATCCATAACAATCCATACTGCAAATGTCATGGTTAAGCTAAGTGCATGTATGACATAATGCCCATATGGTTATGCCTTGTATCAGTGAATAGAGTCCTAGTCTCCCAGATTTACAGACTCAGGTCTGGAAACTTGAGTTCAAATCTTGCCTTGGACACTTAATGAAATATAGTAACCCTGAGCAAGTCACTTAAATTCATTCTAATTTGGTTTCCTCTTCTATAAATTGAAGATAATGATAATATAATGTCAAAAAGTTGAAATATCAAATGAAATAATAAATGTAAAACAGCACAAACCTTGAAGCATTCTATATGAGCTGTTATTTTTATTGTGAATTCATATATATTCTGTATAGAATATATATATTCTGTATCGTGTATATTCCATATTGAATATGCGATGTATTTGTTATAGAATATTTGATATGGAATATATATGGAATATATCTATAAGGATTATATCCTATATATATTAGATAAATTATAGTTTATATAGTATAATATATTGGCTATATTCTATATGATAGACCAAATACAATGTAATCTATATATTATAGAATACAGATTTATTCCATCCAGAACCATTGTCAATCAGGTAGATACACAAATTCCTAAATACTATTTTATCACTATTTCTTATATTCATCATTTTTTAATAGTCAGCAACAGACCACTTAGCTTCCCTGCTCTTAGTCATCTTTTCCACCACTAGAGACCAATGGGCTTCCTGGACTCCCTATGTATACTCATTTAGCTCATTGTCTTTTCACTTTTCCCTTCTTCCTGCTTTGAGGGAAAGCTCTCTGCAGAGGGAGTATCTGTCTTCTTGCTATGGCAGCAGCTTTTCTTGGCAACTGAACAGGCCAAATGTCACTAGTCCAGGATAAGGACACATCATAGATAATTACTATTTGAAGATAAAATGCATTAGAGACAAGCTCATTTCTAAAATATGTGACTAACTAGTTAAAGTAATAAAATGTCTTTCTTTTATAAAACTCTACTAAATTAACATATTTACAGATTATGGAAGAGGTGATACATGTCTGGTCACTGGACCCAGATGACTCTGGAAGAGAGAAAGAGGCAGAGTATTTAAATCCAATTCCTTTTCTGTCATGGCATCACCTTCTTGATGCCATGGTCCTCTTCAGAACAATATGGAAGATCTGAACCCAAGTTCAAGTTCTACCACATACTTTGTGACTTTGGACAGCCTAGTACCCCAGGTCAAAAAGTTGATCTGCATTGGGAAAGCTACCTAAAATCACCAATCTAGACCTAAAAAAATGAACATAAAATCATAGTATGATGACTTTGACCTATGCCCACCTAAGATAGAGATACTCAAATGGGACATGTCACAAATCTGCTTCTGGGACAGTAGGGCTGATGATGATGATGATGATGATGATGAGACGACGACAACAATGATGATTATGGTGACATTGTCCTTCGTTCTTGAAGACCACCATAATAGCAGGGAGCTAACAGTGATTAGTTCCTCATTTAGTTATCTTTTATAAAGTTATCTTTTACAAAGGAATCTTTACATCCAAGATTAAAAAAAACAAAATTTTTTCCCCAACACCTCAGATACATGATTCTCCCTTCACCACCTTGGTGTCTGGGAAGGGGAGGAAGAGTAAATTCACAACAATTTCAATTCCCACAAAGCATTAGTTCCACCAAGAACCAAGTCCAAGATTGAATTTGATTGAGGGAGTGTTGTGCTGAGTCACCAACTTCACTTTCTTCTCTAGAGACATATGGGTCCAATGGTCAAATATGAATCAAGACAACTGGAAATGGCCCTGGATGGGTGCAGGTAAGGACATTCTATAGGCCTACCTACCATGTGTTTGAAAACAGTCTACCTCTTTCCATTGACTGCACATCCTAAACTGGTTGAAGTCTATAAAACTACCTGAATGAGTTAATATGTCTCTCTCTTTCCTCTGATGTCCAGGAGTGAGGAATATCTTCACTAAGATAAGAACAAACAGAATTACATAAGAGAAATTTCCAAGGACCACTTGCTCTCCCCTTTTTTACCATGTGGCCCCAAAAAGCGGGTTTGGGTTTCTTGGAGAAGCCTGAGGGTCATCCTCCCTCCTCTTTGGTCATGTGGCCCTAAGAAATGAGTTTGGGTTTTTTTTTCAGGTCTGCTTTATTTGTCCATTTCAAATTGCCTTTAGCAGGTGCCTGATATATAGAAGTTTGATAACTGTTTATTTCCTTCCTACTTCCAGGGATTTATCATGAGGATGAAATGAGAAAATATTTTTAAGGCACTTTGTAAACCTTTGGTGCAGGGAGAGGAGTCCCTGACCCAGGAGACCTTCTACTCCAGAATTTTCTGGTGCCTAAAGAGGGTAAGGGGGAAAGAAGGTAGTCTCTTGCCTCTTGCACCGATAGTGTTCAATCCTGTTTTAAGGAACAGTGATTAGTTCCTCATTTAGTTATCTTTTACAAAGTTATCTTTTACAAAGGAATCTTTACATCCAAGATTAAAAAAAACAAAATTTTTTCCCCAACACCTCAGATACATGATTCTCCCTTCACCACCTTGATGTCTGGGAAGGGGAGGAAGAGTAAATTCACAACAATTTCAATTCCCACAAAGCATTAGTTCCACCAAGAACCAAGTCCAAGGTTTCTCCCACCCTTGCCCACTATATTCCCAGACCCTGACTTCTCAGGACTTCCTTCCTTGACTGACTGCAACATCTGTCCTGGAATCTCTGGCTCTAAGCACCCCATGGTTTAATTCTTGGGTAAAGAGTTTCACTTGTTGCACCTAATACTGAAAGGACAATCAAAACAAATCAAAATCTCAAACACATTTCTCAGGACCACAACATGATCTAAAAGGAGGAGAAAGGAGAAGTGGTCTTCAGGTCTTCTCTAGGACTCTACAATGTCACTTTATGGAAGCAAATGAGTCCTTCAACCCTGGATACCACAGGAAAGGGAAAAAGAGAGACTGTTCAGATCAGATAGTTTTAAAGAATGAAACCAGTTCCAGACACACGGGCAATATAAAAAGGGACATTCCCCAATATATGATACATCAGTATAGAATATCCAACCTTCATCAGTCCTCCAAGCAGGTCCCTTGGAGTGGCTATGTGGCGCAGTGAATAGAGCACCAGCCTTGGAGTCAGGAGTACCTGGGCTCAAATCCAGCCTCAGACACTTAATAATTACCTAGCTGTGTGGCCTTGGGCAAGCCACTTAAACCCATTGCCTTGAAAAATCTAAAAAAAAATTTAAAAAACAGGTCCCTGGCATTTGATCTGGGTATGTTCCAAACCCATTACGATAGACAAACATAAGTATACATACAATAGAGAGTGTCCCAAAAATTTTAATATAGTTTTAAGCTATTAAAAGAGTCTCCACCAGTTGTATTCTCAGGGGGGTAATTAGCTATTAAAGCTTAAAACTGCACTTAGACCTTTAAGACATGCTATCTATCTATCTATCTATCTATCTATCCATCTATCTATCTAGGTCCGTCTCTAAGATAGAAAGCCTAGAAAGTCTGCTTTACAAACCATAAGTGCTATATTGGTTAGTTGTTATTATTGAGAAAATACATGATGCACATATATATCTATCTATCTATCTATCTATCTACATATATACATATATATATATATATATATATATATATATATATATATCTGCAGCATATATATATATGTTTGGATTCCTAGGTATGTACTGTAACATTTAAAATCTGTATCTGATTCTGTGTTCTTCCAATACTCAACAGATTACTCAGTGAACCCTTTCAAGTCTATGCAAATCCCCTGTCTATTCTCTCTACCAATCACTGGAAATTAAAGAATAAGAAAGCAAAAGAAAAAGGTGTTATCATCCTGCCTAGACATAAATCCTGGAATCCAAGATTCCACATAAACATAGCAGCATGCAGCTCTCTTCTCTATAGAACTCCTTTCATATAAATGGTTGTAAAAACAGGGTTTTTTCCCTTTTAAAATATCTGACATCTCTCTCCTTAATGGCTAGGAGTCAATGAGGCTGTGCAGAAGCCAGAGATAATAGAGGGGGAAGTCAACCCCATGACATTGCCTCCCAGAAAGAGAAAACACAATCTGCTCAGAGAATCTGGAAATCATCCAGGACCCAGACCTTGATCTGGCAGTTCATCCTGAGCTCATGGGGGAATTCCAGATGGCTGAGAAGACAAAGATGCTTTCGTGGTTTTGTGTGCAATTCTAGTATGTGGGTGTGAAATTTCCCCCCAGTTTTAAAACTCTCCTATGAATACTGTAACACTGCTGAGAACAACAGAATACATGAACAGTAACCAAAAAAAGCAAAGAGATGAGCCTGAACCATTAGAAATGTCAGAATGAAATAAAATCAATACTTTGTGCTTAACTGCAACTTAAACCCCTTCTGACCAGAACCATAGAAAAATGACATTGCTCTGCTTTTTCTTAGGAAATGCTTAGCCTGCAGTCAAATATTCAATAGACTTCACAATCCAAAGAACTAAAAATGTTGATAAAGGACATCAAGATAAATAATTTTTCTAATCTCTTGAGATAATTGAAAATGGATATCAGAATGCAATTCAGTTTAATTCAATAAACTAGAGGCAAGGTCTCAGCCAAGTTTTTTCATTCTATAATCTATTTTTTATCTACATAACTGAAAATATAACTAAGCTATAGGACTGCAAATAGAAAAAACAGGACCCATGCTGGGAAGTAATTAGCCAACCTTTTCAAATATAAGATTTCCTTTTAGATAGACAAAAAAATTTGCAGATCTCTAGGTTCAAACCCTACGTTAGATATTAACTGTGAACCTGTACACCATCTCCTCAAAGCCTCTGTTTCTTTATCTGTCATATGGAAATATAATAGCCCTTATATTATAGGGTTGTAGTGAGGACCAAATGAGAATATATGCAAGGCAAAGGCAAAGCAAAGGCATATATTAAATATTTACTATGTACCAATGGATAGAATACTGGGCTTTAAGTCAGAAAGACCTGAATTCTAATCCAGTGTCTGATATTTACTAGCTATGTGAACCTGGGCAAGTCACTTAACCTCTATTTGCCTCAGTGCACTGAAGATATAAATGGTGACCCACTTCAGTGTCTTTGCCAAGAAAATCATGGGGCAGCATTGTTGTGCTATGGGACACAGGGCTGCAAAGAGTTGAACAATAGGATTTGCTGAACAACACATGCAAGGCTCTTGTCCATACTAAGTATTGGACAAGTTAAAAAAAAATAGAAGACAGTCCTTCCCTCAGGGACCTTACATTCTACTGATGGAAGATAATACAAGAAAAGGAGTTGAAAAGAAGATGAGGAAAGAAGTTACAGGAATAGAATTATGATGACTTAGAAAATCAGAAGCACAGTTGAGAGGGGAACAAAATGTAGACCTAGGCCTATCTCCAAAGTAGAATTCCTGAAAAGAACTCACCAATGGAAAAAGGTCCAGGGTGGGATATCCCAAGGTGAGGAGGCCTTATGTATTCCAGCATGAGAAGGTAGCTGAGGCATGATGAAGAAGTCTGAAGAATCAGAGATGTGTTAAAAATGGGAAAGAAGTATTGCTGTTCTAGGTCCGTCTCCAAGATAGAAAGCCTAGAAAGTCTGCTTTACAAACCATAAGTGCTATATTGGTTAGTTGTTATTATTGAGAAAATACATGATGCACATATATAGCCTATATCAGATTGCTTGCCATCTCAAGGAGTGGAGAGAGGAGGGAGGTAAGCATAGAACTGGAATTCAAAATTTTAAAAAATGTTAAGAATTGTTTTAATATAGCTGGAGGAAAAATAAAATATTATTTTTAAATACATGATGACTAAAAGTATTATACATTCAGAAACTGTTGAATGAATTTGCATTTTATTAAGCATCTATATATAGTTTTCAATAATATAATGCATATATTGTAAGATATAATATTCAGTCATCCAAAGGAATGTTTATTTATGGACCAAATATTTCTCTTTAAAAACTTACTCCAATATGAAATATAGAGTTTGTTTCTTTCCTGACCTTGGCCAAAAAAGCAGGATTGTTGATAGGAAAAAAAGACAGTGAAAAGATTAATTACAAATATACTATTCACATATGAATCTCAGAATACCCTAGTCATTTTGTTGAGCTTCAGGCCTACATTCCCAGCTATATATTAAAAATTTATCTGTGGATGTCAGTAGGCATCTCAAATTCATCATGCCCCAAAGAAAACTCATTATATTCCTTCTCAAACTCATCCATTGTTCAAACGTCTCTATTTCTGTTGAGGGCTCCAATATTGAGAAGAAAAGCATAGTAGTATGCTTTTGGAGTAAGAAGTCTTAGGTTCAAACACTCTTCCACTTCCCTCAAGACTATGTACAAGTCACCAGGCCTCAGTTTACACAAATTATATATTTTTATATTTTTACATTTTACAATTTTATATTTATTTAGGGGTTGTATTGGATTGATTTGAAAGTACTTTCCACCTCTAAATATATGATCATATCATCTTAGTCACCCAGATGTGCTGCTTCAGGATAAGTCTCTATTTTATAGCATTTTTTTCAATTTATCTCCACTCCATTCACATAGCCGCCACCACTAGGCCAAGTTTAGACCATTATCACCTCTCCAGGATTATTTTAATAATTTCCCAAGTGTAATTCTAGATTCCTGTCACTCCATCCCATATCCTTGTTTTATAAATTTTCTTAAAACTTAAGCCGGATTCTATCACTCAAGAAACTTTAACAGTTCTCTGTTTCTTCTAATATAAAATGGAAATTCCTTAGCTAGGCATTTAAAGTCCTTTACAATCTGATTCCAACCTCCTTTTCCAAATGAATAACCCAACCCTTCCCTTCACAGACTCTGAAGTCAAGCCCATTTACCTTATTCACTCTTCCCAGCCTCTGTCTCCAGCCTCAGGGACTTTGGAGATAGCCTACCCTTCATATCTGGAATGCATTCCCTCCTCCGGGAATCCCCATCTTGTTTCAAGGCCTGACTCATGTCCTAATTCCTACAGAAAGCCTTTCCCTTCCCTTGGTTGTTATGGCTTGTTCCCTCTTCCTCCTCTTCAAGTTATCATGACTATACTTGCTTGTTTACATGTTATATTCCCAGGACAACATCAGATCCTTTAGAACAGCAACTTTTTTTTTTCATTTTATTTTTAGTTCCCCAATACCTACTCAGTATCTTTTGCAATAGAGTATATTGAATTGAATTTGACTGAAAGTGAGTCTTATTAGTCTTATTATCCTTGCTCCTGGGTTCCTCCTCATCTCTGGGAGGTCCAAAGTGTGGAGTGTGCTTACTGAAGGTGGTGTGTGTAATGGGAGTATTAATGCTTGCATCCTCACTTGTTTCTTTCAGGACTAAAAGTCTGTCCTGCCCTGTTGAAGGGAAAGAGGGAGAATGGAAGAAGGATTTCTTAAGTGCCCAGGATGTGCCAGAAACTGTACTAATTGATTTATAAATATTAAGACTTTTGATCCTCACAATAACCCTGGGAGGTGATGTTCAGTTATTTTGCATTGTGTTCAACTCTTCGTGATCCCATTTGGGGTTTTCTTGGCAAAGATACTGGAATGGTGTATCATTTCCTTCTCCACCTTATTTTACAGATGAGGTTGAAGCAGATGTTAGCTTGGTTAGACATTGAAGATGCCAAGGTCATCCACTGTATCTTGAGTCATGACCAGTTTGTCTTGACTTTTGCCTTGCCATTGGACTCTGATGACTCTGGAAGAGAGTTACACCAGTGACTTGGTACAACTCTGCCTCACTCAAAGCCAATTTATACACAGTTCAAAAGATATCACCCACACCATTTTACCATTTTTTGCTTGCCTCGACATCCCATGTTCAGTGATGAAACAGCAGGTGTAAAAATATTGATAGCTGTGTCATAACCCTGCATCTAGGTGGCCCAGGCCACTGAAGCAGTGGAATATGAAAACTGGACTGAAGCAGCAGTGGAATACGAAAGCTCCTGGTTGTCTGAGCAGACTTTGTAAAGGACTTCATTGCCCATCTTCTAGTATGAGAAAGGGACTAGAAAAGGTGTCCTAAAAATTATCAACTTCATCCATCCCTGGCCCACTTACTGCAGCAGACAGAAATCACACCCTAGAATCAAAACACACACAAAAATGTACAAAATATTTTGTGAACGTGATTCTTTCTACTCACTACTGGTATATGGAGTGAGTACAAGCTTCTAGACAGTAGACCTGAAAGATCAGCATCTCTTATTGGAACAGAACTTGGCAGGTATTGCATTCAAATAGCAAGCCTGAGTGAAAAAGGCTGGATTTCCCAAAGTAGAAGTTGTATATATGTTTATTTGTTTTCTGTAGTAGCCTCAGTGATGGGGAACATTGTAAAGCTGGTATAGCTTTTTCCTTTAAAACTAAGCTAGTCAATAAGCTTATATGTCGACCAAAGAAATGAATTTATAAGTCTCATGAGTTAACTGTCACTTTCAGGAAAACACAAGCCAACATCATCATTCCCTATGCTCCCATTATGATGAACCCTGATGAGATCAAAGAGAAATTTTATGAACACCTAAAGACTTGCATCATCAATGTGTCAAATGAGTACAAGCTCACAATTCTTAGATGACTGTAAAGGATTTTTTTAAAAAGAAGAAAAAATGGTTGAGTAGAAATGTGTTCCAGTAAGACTAGATGCAGATTCTCAGTGGGTTGCAGAGATTCTAAGATGAACTTTGTTTTATAGAATTCAGGGTTAAGTAGATTAAAACAGATTCCCTCAGAGATTTTGTGTGTGTGTGTGTGTGTGTGTGTGTGTGTGTGCATGCGCACACGTGTGTGCATGTAGCCAGTGAGTTGTAAAGTATATGTTTAAGGGAGTGATTCTAATTCTGGGGATGGTGATGATGAAAGATCTCTGTTAGGTATATAGCTGAAAAACACAATTATGAATCTCTAGTATACCTGGGAAGTGAGGCCTTTGGTGGTGATAGAGTGCTAAAAGTAGACACAAATCATCAGAATGTATATGACTCCTTGACACTTGGATGTTATACTATGTAGTTTATTTTTCATTAGCTATTCAATAGTAGCCCAAACAGGAAAAATTAAGGATTATCTTTGACATATGAACCAGCTTGGGTGTGATCACATATATTTTAACAAAAATTAAATTTCATACAGTGGCATTTCTTACCTTACCTTGAATCATCCAGCATGTGCCTTGATGCACTTGAAATAAGGTACCAAGCCCATCTAGATGAAGTCCATTTAATTAATAATATTAATTGATTATATTTTTCCTGAAAGGAAAAGACTTTAAGTCTTTATCCCAATAGGATAAATGATATCTACCATAAACTCTTCACCTATCTATTACCAAACTCTGGACTGGCTATCTCAGTTGCCTCCTATTCAAATGTCAGTGTTTCCACGGAGATCAAAGCCTGTGTGTGTTATTATAAATCTTAGCATTTTATTAGGATTGCTGCAAAAAAATCCCATAATTTTCTATGTGCCTTTGACCTGGATTCTGAGTTCCTGAGATGGACTCATCTTTATAGGGCCAGAAGGATGATCTCCAATCAGGGAAGGAACTGGCTTTGAGGGAAAAATTTGCTGGCATTATCTAGCCATCCCACAATAACAGAGATGATGATATGTATGGAAAAAATCTAAAAACTGAACCTGAGGAAAAGAGCTGAGGTTTCTATTCTATTTCTAGCTAAGCCTCAGGCAAACTTCATGTTTCATCTGAAGGAGGAGATGGGGGCAGGTGGGGGTGGCATGAACGGAGGCTTAGAGGTATGTGTCAGTTACTCAAGATCTCTATTTTTTCAGCATTTTATTTCTTACAGAGGGAAAAATTCAATTACAAGGGCAAAAATAAACCCATGTAAATGCTCTTGGAAAATTGCAAGGTTACTAAGGAGAAGGGCAGTGTCTTATAGTGGAAAGAGCCTCCCCATTTCAGAATTAGATAAATTGGGTTTGAATATTGACTTTTCTACTAATTTTTTGTAAGACCTAGAATAAACCATCTAATCTCCTTGGAATTCAATTACCTTATCTATAAAATGAGGCTAAACCAGATGCTCTCTTAAGTCCCTTTAGCTTCTTCAATCACCACAGTGCTAATCTCACCATTAGTATCAGATTTTTCCTCTCCAAGTTTTAGGAAAAAATGGAGAAAGAACTAAAGCTAAAAACTAATGAATGAAGAAGAGAGTTGTGAAAAAAAGAATTCATCTAATGCAATTTCATACTTTATCTTTATAAATATCCCTCAGGTGAGGGCTTTTGGAAAATTATGTCAAAATTTGGTTCCCCGGGGAAGTTCATCAATATTATACACCAATTTCATGATGGCATGATTCTCTGGGTACTGGATAGTGGACAATGCTCTCCAGATTTCCCAGTCACCAATGGAATGAAACTTGCTCCTATACTTTTTAGCATGATGTTTTCAAATTATCAAATTCCTTTACTGAGGATGAACACAGATGGCATCAAGGTCAGCTACCCCAATAATGGGAAATTCTTCAACTTGAAAAGGCTACAAGTCAAAACCAAAGAGGAAGGAATGTTGGTGTATACTCTTCTGATTGCAGATGATTGTGTACTCAATGCAACCTTTGAAACTGAGATGCAACAAAATGTAGATCAAATCTCTACTGCCTGTGCTAATTTTGGTCTAACAATTAAGACCAAGAAAACACAGGTGCTCCATCTGTCCTCACCTCACCATCCATATGTAGAACCATCGATCACAGTAAATTGAAAAGTTATGAATACTGTGGATAAATTCACTTATCTTGGCAGTGTACTTTTCAGAGAATTACACATTGATAATGAGGTTACTACAATGCATTACCAGGGCTAGCTGAGTATTTGGGAGGCTCTGAAAAAAAAGTGTGTGAGAGAGAAGAGATATTAGACTGACTACCAAACCAAAGGTCTCTAGAGCTATTGTGCTGATCTCATTACTGTACACCTGAGTAAAGTGGGCTATTTGTGCCTAACATGTGGTAGAATATTCTGAGCTCCTATTGGTCTGATCAGCCATTTCCAGACACACTGTAATTTGTCTCTAATACAGTGATGTTATTTTGGCCTTCTTCAATAATAAAGGAGAAGATCCAAAGAGCTGTGTGACTCAAGTGTACGTCACTTTAACCTGCCAATTTTAGTTTCCTCTTTGTAAAATGAAAGAAGGAAATAGCAAAGCACTCCACTATATTTGCCAAGAAAACCTCAAGTGAGAGCATAAAGAGTCATACATGTCTAAAATGACTGAACAAGAACAATTTTAATGCTTTTATCTAAGTGATATTTAAGATATCTGTACAAAACGAGACTAGAAAACTAAAGTCCTAAGTCAAGCTTTCTGGCTTAGGACCATTCCAAAATGTCTACAAAACTTGCAGTGAACCACAAACCTATAATTTTCATTCATAAATTGGAAAAAAACCCAAATGATAAGTTTGGAAGTTGTAGAATAAACTATATATTTTAAATCAGAAAATAGTGAACAATTTTCAAAGACTATCATCCAATAAAAATTCATTTTCCCTTATCAGTACATCTCTGACAAGAAGGGAAAAAGAAAAGTCATGGATAACCAAAGTTAAAATCATTAACACTAGAGGATTTGAATCATGACCCAATTTGTTATTAAATAGAACAGTGTTGATGTAATTAATTTGATCTCAGTATATTTGGGTATCAGAGCTTGAATTTAAAATCTCAGTATAATTTAATTATAATTTAGAGTAAACATTTCAAGTTTCACAAAAATGAGTCATTAATTCCCTAAAATAGGCATTGAAAATAAAACCTAATACATCATTTAAAACAACCTATACTTAGATCTCTTTTCTAATTATCAGTTGTAGCATCCTAGGATTCCTAGTAATATAATGATATCAGAATAATCTCTATTTTGCTACAATGAGCTTTGTTGTTTTACAATTAACTGAACAATCTATTCATAGTTAATCTTTCCTCCCTCCAGTGGTCTTGTTATTTTGACCAATGCAGTGAAAAGCATGAGTTCAATATTTCAAATCAATGTGAACTTAAAAAAATAAACTCATTTATAAATTATAGACCTGTTATGCATAAATAGTAATATTTTCCTATTTCTCCCTAGAGATGGTGTTTTTACTCCAGAACATATTATTATAACAAAAATATTATATTTTGTATTTGTTTCTCCTTTTTTCTATGCTACTTTTAAGAGCCAAATATTGCCAAAGCAAAACTCATAGCTATCTTTATGGAAAATTTATGACCCAGCAGCTCAAGTTCAAAATGGCTTTATCGTTAGCTCATTCTCTTAAATAAGTTAAATCTGTTTATAAATCCTGCAGTTGAAATCGGATAATAAAAATATATGGCTTTTATCTTGAATGAGAGTGCTTTTGTTTTTTTTCTAAAATAGAAATGCACATGACTACAGGATGAATAATACTCAACTAGGCTTTTAAAATCTCTAAGATATTGATTTTTTTTTAAAAATCACATCTCACAAGCTATTACAGCTGTGAATAGAGATGCAATGATATGTAGCTCTATGGGACCTGGTTATAGTCCAATAATGTTTCCAATGATTTTAATTTCATGTTTCAGTATACATGAATTTTACATTTGATACATATACACATTAAAATTTTTAAATTTATGATTTGTGTGAATTATTGTTATAAATACAGATATAATTACCATTTCACATGCCAGACAACTGAAAGACTAAAGCTTTGAGTTCATTCATCTTGAAATGTTCACATTTGACCTGTTTTCCTCTGCCAAATGGGTATTGTCAGAAGGAGCCAAACCAGTCATTGCGATTATGTTTCACTTACCACATTGGTTGCATCAATAAAGTTGAATCTGCTTTTGAAGATTTTGCTGTTGAAATTGTAAAGATGGAGCAGCTAGATAGCATAGTGGATAGAGCACCTACCCTGGAGTCAGGAGGACTAGAGTTCAAATCTGACCTCAGGAATTTAATAATTACCTATCTGTGTGACCTTGGGCCAGTCACTTAACCCTATTGCCTTGCAAAAAAACAATTAAAAAAAGAAATTGTGAAGAAATACTCAGGTCTTTAAGAATAGGAATGTTATGGGGCAACTAGGTGGTGCGGTGAATAGAGCACCAGGCCTGGAGTCAGGAGTACCTGAGTTCAAATCCAGCCGCAGACACTTAATAATTGCCTAAGTGTATGGCCTTGGGCAAGCCACTTAACCCTATTGCCTTGCAAAAGCCTAAAAAAAAAAGAATAGGAATGCTACAAATTTCATACTGTTAATTTTTTTTCTTTTGAGAACTCCAACCAAGATAAAATACCAAACATTATTTCTTTCATCTTTTGGCACAGAGTGAGGTGCTATATGTATCCTAGTGTGCCAACTTTAGCCTAAGATCCATTCAGGTCTATGTCCATTAGACATGTAAGCAAAGGAAAATAATATACTCTCAATTATTAGTCCCTCTCTTTCAGGTAAGTTCTCTTTCTTCAGTGATACTTAAATGAACAAATCCTCCAAGAATGAAGGTCCTTTATAATTAACTACTTCCAATTTTAAAAGTCAAATATCCAAATGATTCCTATTTTATTATAATGTGCTTTGTTGTTTTACTATTAAGTAGTATTGGTCAGATCTACATATATTGTATACAGACCTCTGTTCTGTTCCTGGCATTTTTCCTAGTGTTGTCAGGCAGCAAATACCATATCAATTGCTGCTCAACCCATTTTGAAGTCACACTGGCTCTCAGGGAGGTAACCATCTTCCAGGTGAAGGATCAACCTATCGAAAAGGAATCTTACCAGCAATAACTAAAAAAGATGCACCCTTGTGATTGTCAAAGGACAATCTATTCCCGTTTTCTTTATAATGATGGACAATGGAGGCATCCTTGAATTCTTGGGGGATAACGTCTTCAGGCCATATAACCTAGAAAATTTCAGTCAGCTTTTGAATGACCCTCTACCTTGTAGATCTCAGTTGGAATAGAATCAATACCAGGTGCTTTGCCACATGAAAGGACATTCAAAACATCTTCCTCAGCTGAAACTTTGACTATGAATGGATTGACTTCAACCTGAGGTAAATAAATGGTCAGTGACTTCTGCACTGATGGCATATTAGGCATACTGGAAGCATTCAGCCCATCTCTGTAGGATCATATCCCTATTGCTAATCAATGTGTTACTCAATGTGATTCTATCATCACCTAAGTAGTCGAGATGAATCATAGGTCTTTGACCCATAAATAACCTTCAGAGCATCATAAAAGCACTTTGAATTGTTACTAGCTACATAAAACTTAATTCCATCTGTCTTCTTACTAAGCAAAGAGTCCTGCATTTCTCTAAATTTCACTTGGACTTTACTCTTTGATGGAATTCTTGGAAATGGATGAACTCTCTGGTAAACCCTGTAGAGTTCTTGTTTTTCATTTTGCAGCTTCTGTATTTCCCCATCATTTTCATCAAAGTGGTCTTGATGTTTTGGAGTGTTCTGACCCATATAAGTAAATGCAGGGCTGTACACCAAATCTCAGAAAGTTGCCCACTCTTTTTATGTTTCACTGTTGTCAACAATGTGTTAGCTCAGGTTTCCCTCACCCTAATCTCTTGATTTTAATTCTCCTAGTAGTCATTTTGCCTTGGGGCTACTGACCTGGTTGAATGTGAATATTTAGTTTAGAAATGAATCTGTAACTGTTCCAGCACTATGCACCACACCTTTGTTCATTCTCATATCCTGTCTGCCTCTTCTCCTTACAATCACATAGTCTATTAGATGCCTATATTTTGCTGTGAGGATGCTTTCATTTAGGTAAATGGAAGACAGTATTGTGATGAGGTCATGAGATTCCAAGTCTTCAGTGGTAGGTGAGCATTACTTTTGCAGTTTCCAACTCCATTCCTCCCAAGGTCTCCCTGCTATGTCTGAGTCTACTCTAGTATTAAAGTTACCCAGAACTATAAGCTTATCCTCTTTTGATATATTGATGATAAGAGTCTCCAGCTCTTTATAAAATTTTTCTTTGACTTCATCAGTATTGATAATAGTGGCATGACTTTTTTCCTGCAAGTGGTAATCTCATTGTCATGAGCCTGTCATTCACTCCTTTTGGGAAGTATTCAAACTTGTTAACTAGATTAGGGTTTTTTTGGTTTTGTTTAGTTTTTTTGGCAAGGCAATGGAGTTAAGTGGCTTGCCCAAGGCCATACAGTTAAGGTAATTATTAAGTGTCTGAGGCCGGATGTGAACTCAGATACTCCTGACTCCAGGACTGGTGCTCTATCCACTGCACCACTTAGCCACCCGACTAGAGTAGTTTTGATTGCAAAACCTACCTCATCTTCACAGTACTCCCCTTCATTGTGGCCACTACAGAAAAATATGTATCCAGCTCCCACTTCAGTAAATTGGCCTTCATTTGTCAGCCTTGTTTCACTTAGAGCTACTGTTTGGATTTGATACTTTGTGAGTTGTTTGGAGCTTGTGCTGTCTATGAATGTGCCCACAATCCATGTTCTGATGGTGAGTGGAATCTTCTTGAAAAGTTTTTGCACTTTTTTTGTTTTTTGACTGCAGGGGGCAGCCTTCCCTACACTGAGCAGTGAAATCCTGAAAAGACTGTTCAGACACCTAGGGGGATGCCAAATCCACTGCTGCTTCCAGTGGGGAAACAACCCTATGATCTGGGCAGCCTATATGCAGTGTTGTAACTATAGATCCCAGTTTATCCACACCTGCTGTTTTGTCACTTGCCTGTTACCACAGGACTTTGAGATAGAAATAGTAAAATGATATGGGTGATGTCTTTTGATTCATGCATAAATTGGATTTAAATGAAGCAGTTGTACAGAGTCATAGGCCTCACCCTCTCTTCCAAAGTCATCATGGTCCAGTGTCAAGATGGAGTCAAGACAACTTGGTGATGGCTCTAGATGGGTACCTGCTTCAGCTGCCTTCATGACTGTTGGAATGAATTCCTCCAATCCACCCATTTCACCAGGGGAAAACTTACATTCTTGGGGTAGACATCCCCTCAACTCACCAGTGGGTTTGACCACATCTGCCAAAACAGTTCACCTAGGTGTGGTTACTATGTATGCTACAACTTCTTGGAGCCACAGGTGAGAGTAAGGTGACTCAGGTGAACATCAAAGGTGAAAAACAGCCCTGAAAAGGGTTCAGCAACCCTCACAGCAAAGGTACTAGTTTTCCTTGAACATATCCTACACAACAGAGTCACACAACTGGTTACTGTCTGATCCCAGTTTGAACTCATCTTTCTGACTCCAGGCCCAGTATTCCATATATCTCACTACTTACCTATGCAGTGTCCCTCAGGGAAATAGGTTATAGAGACTAGACTTGTTATAGAATCCATATGCATATTAGAGACAAGAAGGTGACTAGATAGAGGAAAAATAATGACTCTCTCCCCTATGCTTTTTCCTCCCTTTTATTTTATGGAATATTAAAATAATTTGGAGATTAAAAAATTCATAGGCCCAAAAACCAAGAGTCCTTAAAAGGGTAACATCTAAAATAATGCTGACATTTTTATATTGGCAACAAATTGAAAATTGAGAGGGATGCCTATCAATTAGAGAATGGCTGAACAATTTATGGTATATGAATGTTATGGAGTGCTATTTTTCTATAAGAAATCATAAATGGTCAGACTTTAGAGAAACATGGAAAGAATTACATGAACTGATGCTGAGCAAAGGGAGCAGAACCAAGACAGCATTGTACATATCAGCATTAACATTGTGAGTTGCTCAAATATAATGGATGCAGCTCCTCTCAGCAGTTCAGAGATCAAAGACAATACCATACACAACCAGGGGCAAAAAAAAACAAACCACAGAATCTGAACAGATATGTTCATTTTTTCAAAACTTCTCATACGATTTTCCTGCCTATACCATGATTTTCTTTTTTCCCTTTTCCTTTTTTTCTCTTTTCTAATTCAAAATGACTAGTATGTAAACATGTTAGAAACAAATGTACATGTACAACTTTTACCAGACTGTTCACCGTTGAGGAGAGGAGAGGAGAGTGGGAAGGGTGGGTGGTAGAAAAATGTGTAATTTCTAAATATGCAAGTGAATAATGTTGAAAAACTTTCATAACATGTAATTGGAAAAAAGTAAATATCAATCAAAAAAGAATAATTCTTACAAGAAGTCTAATAATGTGAAATTAAACAAAGTTCCAACAAGGAATTTTTAATTATGGCATGGCCTCTGAAAGAATCACTGTGCCCTTGCTGAACAGAAATTCAAAGTGGAAAATATAGACTTAAACCTGAAATTTTAGTTAGTTCTATTGACATTGTTTTCTAAAAAGCTTAGTTTGGACACAAAGACCACTGTTGAAATGAAGCACCTAATCCAACCAAAGTTAGGTAAACTATATCCCCCGGTTCTTCCATTAGCAATATTAAAAAACTTAGAGGACTTTCAGCAAAATGCAATAGTAGAGAACATTCTTCCTCTTACAGAGAAGATAGCATCTCCAGGTGAAGTCAAAGCTTCTCCAAAGGGAGAAGATTATGCTTAATTTCAAATCGCTAGACTTCTAGTCAGCATTATTTTAGAGGTTAACCTTCCAAGGACTCTTGGTTTTGTGTCCAGTAGAGACATGCCTGATGTCAACCATGAAACTAGCAGACCATGATCAAGTAACAGCTACTAGATACCAATATAATAGGGTATGAGCATGGGATGCTATTTTTATTTGCCCATGTAGGTTATATATGTTCATATAGGTCTGTCTAGAGGTGGCTCACACAGAGAGACAAGAATAAATATTTTTAGAGTCTCCTGGTTCCAAACTTTTCTCCAAAGGAAATTTTGATTCTTGCCAGAAAGAAAAGCAGGACCAGAGGCCAGTCATTCAGTTATCCCTAGAGAGAGCATGTATCTGAAGGGAGACTGGAACTCTCTCAATGATAAAAACTAGAAGAATTCAGGATCTCTCTTTCTCTCCCATTGTCACCAATTTGGCCTACAAAAGGCAGTGGGCAATTGATTGATCAGTTGGTACCAAAGAAGAGAATCCAAAACAATTGACTTTTACAGTCAAAGATTTTACCAGCAAGGAACAATGCTAGAAAAGATAGCCCACCTGATAGAGACCTGCAGGGAGCATACCCAGCAGAAGCCATGCAAGGATATCACAGAAGGTATATGTAGCCCTGTGGCATTGGATCATGAATTACTCCTCACATTTGTGCCCTGGTCACAGATATTCCCTATATATGTGTGTGTCCCTTTTAGGAACATAGATGTAAAGTTAGATATCTATGTAGAGAAAAAGTTAGTTGTAGAATTAGAATAGACATCTAGTCCAAACCCCTCATTTACAAATAAGAAAACTGAGGCTAAGAGATTGTCCAAGGTCATACTCAAAGTAACAAAGGTGGGCATATGTGTTTCCCTCCTCACATGCTCTCTTTATATGTTTTCTCATTGTTCTTCCTCAATTTTATTTGTGGAAAATTGTATCTTACATTTATTGGTAGAAGAGTTTTATTACGATTTTAATGCCAATGTCTTTGTTTTTCTTGTGATCTTACTCAAAGCCCAAGTCATCTGCATGAATCTGGTAGGAGCTACCTAGGACCGAAATCAGCCTCCATTTTTGCCCAAACATAAACCATTGCCAGATACATACCAGACTACAAGAATACCTTGTCTCTGTCACCTAAGGATATTCTAAAATGGACCACTATGACTAAAAAAGGCTCTTAAAAAATGAGAAGATGGACCTTGACTGGTTTCATACACAAGAAACCCAGATCATAAATGTTTTTTGTTGTGGAAATGTCCCCTCTAATGTAGCAACTGAAGTGACTATTTTCATCAGAGAGACCTTGACCCTGAGTAGACTATTCTCTGACCTTATTCACAGCTGAAATAATTATAGAATTTGGCAAGAATAGCTAATGGCCATGAATGATCCATTTAAGGCTTGAGGCCCTCGATTGGGGGGTACCCAGTACACTGAAGGAGTTCAATATGCTGACAAAAGTCTCAGACATTTCAGATAGGCAGAAAATTCAACCAGGGAAAGGAAAAGTGACCGTTTTCTTAAGCCTTAATTTTTCTTAGTCTTAGATTTCAGGTCACCACAGTTAGCAAACAGGTTCACTGTCACAGAAACTAGAATATTGCCAACTACCCATGAAAGCAATAGGCCATCTGGACAATGTTTCAGCATGGGAACCAGTACAGGTGCAATGAAACAAATTTGGATTTGGATTCCAAAGACCTGGGTTGAAATCTCAAGTCTATTTTTTTAGTTACTATATGATTTTGGATAAGTTATTTAATTCTTTGGGCTCCAGTTTCCTCATTTGTAAAATGAGGGGTTTGTTAAAGGAGTTGGTTACTGAGAGGGAGGGGTCTTTTCCAGCTTTAGAGCTATGAACTCAACCTAAATCAGCCCTTTGTGGCTAAACTCCAAGGAAAAGGCTATTTACAGGATATGCCTCTAATTGTTCTCCCTTCACTCTCTTCTTAACCTCTGACAAGCTGACCATATCATTTCACCAAAACTGCTCTCTCCAAAATTACTATTGAAATCTTGTTTGCTAAAATCCAGTAGTCTTTTTTTAGTCTCTTGACCTCTCTGCAGTCTTTGATACAGCTAACCATTCTCTCCTCCTTGCTATTATTCCCTTATCTCTAGGTTTTCTTGATACCACTCTCTGCCAGTTTTCCTCCTACTAGTCTGACCACTCCCCTGTCTTCTTTGCTGGATCCTACTCAAAATCACATTTTTAAACTGTAACTGTCCTTCAAGGTTCTATCCTGGGTTCTCTTCTCTTCTTCTATATAGTTTCATTTAGTAATCTCATCAAATCTCATAGATTTAATTACAATCTCTATTCTGATGATTCTCAAATCTACCTAATCTGCCTTAATCTCTCTCTCTGTTGACTTCTAGTCTCAAATCTTTGAAATGCCTTTCAAACATCTCAAACTGAATGTCTGAAATAGAACTCATTATCCCTCCCTAAAATGTCCCCTATTAATTTCTCTGGGCCTTAATTTCCTCATCTATAAAATGGAGTAATAATGACACACAAAAGCTTTTGCAAAGATAAAATGAAATATTTGTAAAACATTTTGCAAATGTTAAAGTGTTCTTATTAGAACCTCCAGACTAAGATTCACTTCCTTTTTGTCTGCCTATGATCCTCAAACCTGTGGCAAGTCCCAAGGGACCAATAAGACTACAGAACAATGTTTTCCCTTATATCTCTTACTATCAAATGAATACTCACCCCTTTGACTGCCATAGAGAATTCTGCTGTAACATTTCAATTTGCTCCTCCATGTTAAATATCCCTTTCCTCTTATTTTGTTTCTCAACTTTACCCCTTGCCCTTCAATGCCAATTGCAGACAACTACCTAGGATCATTGGAGGTGGCAGAGACTTTCACCACACTTGCAAGTTAAATGTCATCCTTAACTGCTCACATTCATTTACCTTACACATCCATTCTATTACCAAATCTCATCAGTTCCACTTTCAAGACATCTCTGATAAACATTCCCTTTTATCTACTCTCACTTGGACTATTATAATAGCTCTTTAATCAATCTCCTTAACTCAAATATTTTCCACTCCAATCCATCTTCTACTCAGTTACTAAGCTGATTTTTCTAAAATGTGGGTCTGTTCTTGTGATCTTCCTGTTTGGCATTTAAAACTCTTCACAACTTTTTCCTTCTTATTATTCCAGTTATCTTATACTTTACTTCCCTCCATATAGTAAATGATTAAAATTATACTGACCCATTTGCTGGTTTTCTCACAAAAGACAAACCATCTACTGACTTGGTCCCTTTTGATTGACTGTTCCCTTATTCCTGGAATAACCCAGATCTCAATCTTTTAGTTTCCCTGGTTTCCTTCAAGGTTCATTTCAAATCATATCTCCTATAGGAGAGCTTTCTTGGTCTTTCTCCTATTCATACATCCCTACCCTAGAGGAGCTAATGCCTTTTCTTTTCAAATTGTCCTCATCTAGGCCACATAAATAGAAATTTGGATTATATATATATATGTATATATGTATATATGCATATCTATATTATCCAAATTTCTATTATATATATATATATCTTGTTTGTACCTAGAAACTTATATATTCTCCACCCCCCACCACTCCTACCTATTGGAATGTGAGCAAGGCCTAATTATTTATAAGCACTTAGAGTCTTACCTGACCCATAGTTAAGGACTATACAAATATTATTATTATTGTTGCTTTTTTAAAGACTGTTAATATGATAGTATACCTAGAGAATCCCAAGAAATCATACAGAAAACTACTGGAAACAATTAGCAGCTTTAGCAAAGTTGCAGGACATAAAATGAAACCTTATAAATCCTCAATTTTTCTATACATGACTAGCAAGATACAGCAGGAAGAGATAGAAAGAGAAATCCCATTCAAAGTAACCTCAGATAGTATAAAATACCTGGGAGTCTATTTGCCAAGACAGACTCAGAAACTTTTTGAAAACAACTACAAAACACTTCTCACACAAATAAAATCAGATTTAAATAACTGGGAAAACATCAACTGCTCATGGATAGGTCAAGCTAATAGAATAAAAATATCAATTCTACCAAAACTAAACTACCTGTTTAGTGTCCTACCAATCAAATTCCAAAAAAATTACTTTAATGAGTTAGAAAAAGTTGTAAGTACATTCATATGGAGAAATAAAAAGTCAAGAATTTCCAGGGATTCAATGAAAAAAAGTGCAAAAGAAGGTGGCTTAGCCCTACCAGATATAAAATTATATTATAAAGCATCAGTCATCAAAACTGTCTGGTATTGGCTAAGAAATAGAGTGGTGGATCAGTGGAATAGACTAGGTGCAATAGCAGGAAACTATTACAGTAATCTGCTGTTTGATAAATCCAAAGAGTCCAGCTACTGGGATAAAAACTCTCTCTTTGATAAAAACTGTTGGGAAAATTAGAAGTTAATATGGAAGAAACTTTGATTAGACCAACACCTCACACCCTATACCAAGATAAGATCAAAATGGATACAGGATCTAGACATAAAAGACAATATTATAAGCAAACTGGAAGATCAAGGAGTAGTTTACCTGTCAGACCTATGGACAGGGAAGCAGTTTATGACCAAGGAAGAGATGCAGAACATCATTAAAATCAAACTAGATGATTTCAATTACATTAAATTAAAAAGCTTTTGCACAGACAAAACCACTGTAGCCAAGATCAAAAGAAATATAGCAAATCAGGAAACAATTTTTACAACTAGTATTTCTGACAAAGGACTCATTTCTAAGATATACAGAGAACTGAGTCAAATTTTCAAAAAAAAAAAGCCATTCCCCGATTGACAAATGGTGAAAGGATATGCAAAGGCAATTTACAGATGAGGAAATCAAAGCAATCCATAGTCATATGAAAAATTGCTCTAAATCATTACTTATTAGAGAAATGCAAATTAAAGCATCTCTGAGGTACCACCTCACACCTCTCAGACTGACCAATATGACCAGAAAGGACAATGATCAATGTTGGAAGGGTTGTGGGAAATCTGGGACACTAATACATTGTTGGTGGAGCTGTGAACTCATGCAACCTTTCTGGAGAGCAATCTGGAACTATGCCCAAAGGGCAGCAAAAATGTGCATACCCTTTGATCCAGCAATACCACTACTGGGCCTATACCCAAGAGATGATGAAAAAGGGTAAAACCATCATTTCTACAAAAATATTCATAGCAGCCCTGTTTGTGGTGGCAAAGAATTGGAAATCAAGTAAATGTCCTTCAATTGGAGAATGATTTAGCAAACTGTGGTATATGTATGTCATGGAACACTATTAGATACCAGGAGGGATGCGAATTCAGGGAAGCCTGGAGGGATTTACATGAACTGATCCTGAGCAAGATAAGCAGAACCAGAAAAACATTGTACACCCTAACAGCAACAAAGTGGTGATGATCAACCTTGATGGACTCACTCATTCTATCAGTGCAACAATTAGGGACAATTTGGGACTGTCTGCTATGGAGAATACCATCTATATCCAGAGAAAGAATTATGGAGTTTGAACAAAGACCAAGGACTATTACCTTTAATTTATGTCTGATCTTGCTATCTCTTTTACTTTATATTTCTTCCTTAAGGATTTGATTTCTCTCTCATCACATTCAATTTGGATCAATGTATACCATGGAAACAATGTAAAGATTGGCAAATTATCTTCTTGGGGGGTGAGGGGAGGGAAGTAAGATTAGGGCAAAAATTGTAAAACTCAAAATAAATATTTTTTTTAAAAATTGTCAGCAAAGAGGAAAGTCTATAAGAAGAGAACAGATCAGTGGTGGGATTCAGTCAGTTCACACCTGTTTGACAGAAACAATATATAATTTTATGTTGAGTTCAGAAAAACAGTTGTTAAAATGGCACTGGTAATCAAGGTTCTCTCTCAGGTGGGTGCCTGGAAAGCTGCCCAATGTAGAAATCATATTATTTATATTCCTTACTCTTTTTCAACTTTCATCTCAAGAACAGCATTTTCTAGGCTCCCATGGTAATGTTCATTCCATCCATAAGTGACAAAAAATTGATGGAATTATGCTCATAATATTTATTTAAAAACTCATTATACTTTTGATAAAATACTACATTTTAATTCCCTCATTTTTGTTACTTCAGTAAACAAACATATAATATAAAGAGGAAAAAGTGCCAAACAACCAGGGGGTAACAAGCTGTCACTTGTTTCTGCTTTGGGTTACACTCAAAATTCCCCTTGAGATATTATGTGTGTGCTGGTGTTCCCTGAATGGTGAAAGCAATAGAAAACTGGGACCTAATGAACCAATAAAAACATAAATTTCAAGGTTATCTTTTTTGCTCATTTCAGAAGTCATAGAAAGAGAAGAAAAAAGAATTTAGAATAGGTAGAATGAGTTTTGGCTTTGCAATGTTCCAACAATGTCTGTCTGATCATGTGGTTGCTTTTGTTCCATAAGGATAAGTTTGCTTACTGTGAATAATATAACATAATCTAGTTGTGTACCTCTTTTATTGCTCTTATTTGAGTATTAAATGAATGAAATATTAAACTACTCTTTGGTATCTTTTAATATACTTAAAACAGTCATTAGGGCAGAGAACTGATTGTTAATTTATTTGAATCCCACCGCTGGAACAGATAACCCTGGAATCTCAAGGGTAGTCTCTGCAAATGAACCAAGCTTGAGTTAGCCCATGGAGTCTCCAGGAACAGAGGTTTCCTGGTATTATTATTCAAATAATAAGCCTACTGACCTTCCCAGATAAAACTCCTCTTATATATACATTCCTCCTGTTCTGCCACATACACATCAAAACTTGTTCCTTCCAGAGCTATTGAAGGGTGGTAAGAAGCCATATTTAAGAAAATCCTCAATACCAAGGGAAATAGAAATCATACTCAGTACTTGATGAAATGGAAAGCATATGTACTAGAAGAGAGGACTTCAGAGCTAACTTACCTTTGGTATTCTAAAATTGGAAGAGACCTTCCATCAGTGGCATCACGTCAAAACCATATCCGGGGAATGGAGAGGGAGTCTCTCTGAATGGCATCTGTTACTCCATAGATCCCTGGTTAGTTAATAAGAGTATGATACTATGAAGAATTCTCCAGTTTATTGGGGATTTGGGCAAATTGGAAAAACCAATTTAGTCAGTACACTAGCAATTGGTGCAGGGGGTGACATGTGTATATGTATGTGTTTATACATGTAAATGTGAGCATACATGTGCATATAATATATACATGTATATGTGGAGTAAAATATGTATACTGAGATTCATAAAAAGCAAAATACTAAAACTCAGACTTTGTGCAGCCTGTGAATGAAAAGAACTGAACCCACCCTCCTTGATTAACTTGACTTCACTGCCTGTCTCCTACCACTGAACTCCTGAAACTTGAAATTCAGAATATGCTTTCTTTCTAGCTCTCCTCTCAGAACTGTTATGAATTTTTTATTTTGATATTGTTTCCAACTCTGACATGTTTGCTACTTCTATTTACAAGTCATTGATTGACTGACCTACCCATCTGGGTCCTGATATTGACTTGTGTTACCAGCCTCCATTTACTCTGAAATTCCCCAGTTACATTGATTTCCCTCTTTCTCCAACAGCATTTAATGAGCAAATGAACACCCTGGAACCTTCCCAGTTAAAGTCTTTGCCAGTTCTGGGACTAGCCCTGCTTGAGAGCCAGAAAATATATGTCAAAGAGAAAGTACAAAAAGAAGGAAGAGACACAAATGAGAACATGGAAGGCTCAGAGCAGACTTTATTTCAGAATTTTGCCTTGGATCTAAACCAGTCTAAGTGTAACTTAGGGTGGTCATCCTTTCTACTTTTAGTAGGACAACTCTACATTATGACAAAATATTCTCCATTTTATTCAAAATCCAAGTAGGGCATCAAATACTCTTTCAGAGATTTTATTTAGCATTTCCCTGAATCTCTGAGGTTCATTTTCTATGTATTTTATCTTCATTTGTCAAGGTCTATTGTAGACAAGTGCCAAAATTATAGCAGTATTTCTATTAAACATTTATACTACCAGCTCACCTCCCACTGCTGGACAGCTGGAGGTACCAAGGTTAACATTCAAATCCACAAACCTGAAAATGTAGGGGGCTGGAGTGTGAGGTAGAGAAGAGAGATTAGAAACGAAGAGCCAGCCTGTCAATACCTTGGGAGTACACAAGAACAGCTGTCCAGGGATAACAAAGTAGATAGAGCAAAGTATCTAGAAATGAAGATAAGAAAAATCAAAGCATTCAGTCAAGCCAATGAGGAACCAGAGAAACAATCAAGTGTTCACAAAGCTCCAACAGAGCTTTGGGGTGGAGGGGAAAGAGAATAAGGTTGCTGGGCAACAACACATGGTATTGTGTGACTTCTTTTAAGTGGTAAGTTTGGGAGTACAGGCCAGCCTAGGGTCTGATTTCCTTTTAAAGGGACAGGCTTATTAAGACTTATGAACCAAATATGCCAGTTCAAGAGGTAGCATAGAATATATCTTCCATCATCATAGATATAGCCTGAAACAAAGGACAGCATATAGACATAAATATCTACTTATAAGTATATTTACATATGTATGTGTGTATATATGTGCATATATGTATATATAGACTGGGAATCATAATAAGCAGTCCAAGTTGCCACAACTGAGAGTGGGAAAGCATTAATAAATGTAAAGATATATATATCATCTCTTTAAAGAAAAACTTGGAAAATGGATTCCAATGTCAAACAAGTAGATGATATTAACAACTGGAGATGATCAACTGTACTTAATGTTTTAACTAATTTTACCTAAATTAAGGAGCTTATAATGAACACACATATAGGAGAACAATAGGTAGACAGGGAAAGGTGTTTTGATTTATAAAGTCACATAGATAAAGAATAAAAACATAAGGGAATTGACTGGCACAGCCTTCCTAGTAACTATAGCAGTATTGCCTTGATTATAGTTGGGGGGGGGGGGAGATGGAGAGGAAGGTGCTTGTGCCACAGGCAGGATGGATGGTAAGGTCTAGCAAACCTGTAGCCACAGGTAGAGTGGATTGAATGAAGATGGCCAGAGAGTCATGGGAAGTATGTCTGACTGGCTAGATACAATGAATTGGGTGATGTACTGCCCAATGAAGACAATTCAGCCCTAGGGCAGGAGTTCAAGAGCTAAGAGGATTAAATATCATACACCTCTACCCCAGAAGAGTATAGCAATTGAATAAATGCCAAGGTCCAAAGGCATGAAGGGTACAGTTTCAGGAAATAAGAAAGGAAGAAAAGGGCCAGGCTAGGAGAGATCTTGAGAGGGAATATAAAGAAGGCAAAAGACAAAGCCTCAGGGGGCACCTGAATTAAGAGAGTAGAATAAGAGCTAGGAGGATAACTAGAGGAGAGCAGAATTACAAAAGCCAAGAAAAATCAGGGATGATCAACTATATAAACTACTGCAGAAAAAGTCAAAAAAATGAGAACTGAGGAACCTAGAGCAATTAAGAGGATATTAATGACCTTGGAGAAACAGTTCAGAGAAGTTTCAAAGATGGAGGTGAAATTGAAAAAGGGGAAAGAATGAGTGCTCTTGAGGAAGTAGAAGCAGCAAATCTAGACTTTTCTAGGATTCTCTTTGGTAATTCTTTATAAACTAGATGACCATGGCAAGTCACTTTTATGAGTCTCATTTCCTTGTCTTTAAGATGGGAATAATAATATTAGTAATTGTTTACTTCAAAGGACCATCATGAGGATCAAATGAGAAGCAGCTATTACTTTGTAAATGTTAAAAGATCAAAAAAAAGTATTATTTTATTATCATTAATTTGATACTGAAGAGCTTGGGAATGAATATCTGACCATATTTTGACAAGACTGAGAGATAATACAAATCTGAAGAAACTGAGGACTGAACAGTTCTATGCCTTGCTTGTAGACACAAAAGTCAGTAATTGTTGGAGTAAGAGTGCATGTTGGTCTCTAGGATGGCAAAGCCCAGGTTCCTTTTCATTGGAGCAATGGGAACAAATGAGTTTTAGAGAAAGAACAGGAGAAGATGGTATCAAAGATATGAGTGGAAAGGTTATCCCTGGTATGGAAAAGTGACTCATCCTCTGCCCATATAAAGTAGAAGTAAATTAGTAAAGCAATTAGATAGATTTTGATAAATGAAGGGAGAGAAAGCTTTTGAAGTACATTTGTTGTTCAGTCATTTCAGACTCTTAGTGACTCCAATTGGGATTTTCTTCCTAATTCTAGGCCCAACACCCTATTCATTGCTCCACCTAGCTGTCCTTAAGGAGTATCCTCAATTTTCTTAGTGAAAAGGAGACTAGCAGGTTGTGGCAAGGAATAGGACTGTGGACCTGAAGGAGTAAAACATTTGAAATAGTCAAATATTGAAGGGCATTTGACAAGGATCCTCCAGCTCTGATTTCACCAATATATGTAAGCATGAAAGAAAGGTAGAAAAACAGGATCAACAACTAATGTGAAACTTGAATTATTTATCTGTTTCCTATTAATCTGTCCCTACTACTACTCCCTCATATCAGAAAAATTGAAGGAAAAACCATGCCCTCAATCTATAGATGCTGAGTTCAGCAAAATCCAAAAATAAAAATCTTTCCACATTTTAAATTCATCACCTCTCTGTCAAGGAGTCGCATGTTTCACATTTATGGAATAAAATGAAAGTTTCAGAAATATCATTATAGCATAACCACTCATCCATTAATTCATTCAACAAACATTAATTATGTCTATCTATATCCTGGACATAATAAAAGAAAAGAAAAGAAAAGATAGTTTCTGATATCAAAGTGGTGGGTGGTAGAACTACAAGATCAATATGTGATGTGTGGTAGAGGATGATGGAGAAAAGGAAGGGTTTACAGAGAATTTGAAATAAGAAATTTAATGAAGGAGAAGTCGCTTTCATCTATGGGGAATCAAGAAAGGTTTCATGGAAAAGGTGAGTTCAGCAGATGGAGAGTGTCTTTTATGACAAAATCCAGGATGAAATTAGCAAATAGCTAGTAGTTCTGTTTGAATATAACAAAAGGTGTGAAGGATTGTAGTATGAAATAAGGTTGGAAACATGAGTTAGAATCATGATGTGGAGATTGTGAATGGCAAGCTAAAGAGTTAATATTTCATCCTATAGACAATAAAGAACAACTGAATATTTTGAGCAGAGTAATGACAAAGTAAGATCTTTAATATGATGTGGTGTCAGACTTGGAGTTAGGAGAGCCTTGAGTTTGAATTCTACCTCCACTATTTATTGGTGGTGTGACCATAGGAAAGTTACCCTCTCTGAATCTTAGTTTTCTCATTTATAAAATGGGGACAATAAGATCCATAATGCCTACCTCTGAGTGCTATTATGAAATGAAATAAGAAAATGTATGTGTAACAGAGCATGCCTTGGGAGCACACCCAGATCAACTAACATGGAGGTTCCCTGTATCCTTACTATGTAGGTAGGGGTAATCTCCTTTAATTGACTGCTTAGTCAGAAAGTCTGCTGTCTATAAAACTGGAGAGGTAGAGACAATGGATCTCCAGTAAGGAAGGCTACTAAGTTAAACTGGTGAGAGGGGAAGGACTTCCTTCACCTGCTCCTCCTTTACTCCAGCTCTGAGAAATGAGCCTGGGGATAATTGTCTTATTCTGTGTTGCTTTTACTTTCCAGTTTTAGGTATCAGCAGTAATCCTCAACTAACTGGAGTTTGAGCCAGCATGACCTTGGAGTTAAGATTCCAGATAGGATGGTGGAATCAGGATTCCAGGTGGAATGATGCAGCCAGTAAATCTTTCTGGTCAGTCTCAAGAAGTTAGGACTGGAGCTTAATTTGGGGAGGAAAGTTGAACTTGGAACTGCAACTGTGCTATATACGAGTGAAACTAGGATTTGAATTTAATCCCCTCCCCAGAGAGTGAGGTGGTACAAGAGGGGAAAGAAATTATGCATTAGTGATCATAACATTTTTTTAAGTTTTTTTTGAAAGGCAAATGGGGTTAAGTGGCTTGCCCAAGGCCACACAGCTAGGTAATTATTAAGTGTCTGAGACCGGATTTGAACCCAGGTACTCCTGACTCCAAGGCCGGTGCTTTATCCACCACGCCACCTAGCTGCCCCGATCATAACTTTTGATAGTATTCCTTTATTAAAGCAAATTTTTTAGATTAAATTAGATTAGAATAGAACAAGGGTACAGGAGCCTCCCCTACAACTTGGGGTGGGGTTCATGGGATGGGCTTTAGAGCTATTAGCAGAGAGCGTAAACACCTCCAACCCCTTAATGGGTATTGGAGAATCTTGGGAATATGGTGAAATCTAACATGACCTTCCAGAAAGTGAGAACCAGGGTAGCAAGTGTTTTATATATATATATATATATATATATATATATATATATATATAATATTTCATAAAATTTAAGGCATTATACAAATACCAACAACAATTATTATCAGGAAAATTATGATGAGGAAAGATTACCCACCAAGAGATTAGTCAGGAGACTATTACTAAAACCCAGGCAGAAGATGATGAAGGTCTAAATTGAAATTATCACAGGGAAAATCCAACACCCCCCCCCATGGAAAAATCATCTCTCTCTCTCACACACACACACACACACACACACACACACACACATATGTATGTATATATTTTATATAAATATATAGGGATGAATAGATAAATAAAATGTATATAAAATTCTATTTGCTAACAGTATAATCATGAAATTTCAAATAGGTACATCTGTCTATGTGACATTCATTCAACATACACATCCATAGTGCAGAGGCTTTACACATTGCCATCCAGAATTTGTTGTATCTTTTTTTTAACATGTATTTGATAGGGGTAAGTCTTTCTAATCTGTAGGACAGTAACACTGAATTATCTAAGAACTGTGAAGTTTGGAACATAAGTCTTTAGAATCCCATGTGAAGTCTAAAAAAAGCTGGGGTTGCTTTTTAGAAAATGATTGTTCTGCTAGATGTCACAGCTGTCATTTAACCTGACAAGTACGGAATGCAGTTACCTGGAAATGAGCACACAATCTGCAAAATCTGATGAAGTGAGCTAAACCCACCTGAAAAGCTTCATGCTCTAGCCCAATCACTCCTGTGCATTGTGTTTATTTACATGCCTCATTAACAACTGAGTTCCTCTATTCACTTCTTCCTTAAAATAACTCACCTTTTGAGAGATACTTAGGAGTTTCTATCAAATTAGAATTCACTGTGCAACCTACTTAAAGTAAAATTTAAAAAAAATTATAATGCTGCCAGCATTTCTAGCTACCTTCATGATTTCCATTTATGCCATCTCAATCTACATGCTTCCTATTCTATAGAAATTCCAGTTCCTCCCATGCTACCTATCTACATGTTTTCTACTGGAATCTTTATTGTTGAGTTCTGCTCAAAGGCCTTTCATGCCACTCTTCCCCCAAGTGAAGTGGATAGAGTGGTAGGTAGGCTTAGAGTCACGAGACCTGAATTTAAATGTGACACTTACCAGCTAAATGACCCCAGGCAAGTCATTTAACTTACATTTGCCTTAGTTTACTCGACTGTAAAATGGGTTTTATAATTATAATAATAATAATATCTATTTCCTGGTGTCATTGTGAGAATCACAATATGGCTCAGAATAGGAGTCCATGACCCCAGAGAGAGAAATAATAACTGCTTCCATTCCTCCATGAATTCCAGATTTTTGTTTTTGTGTCTTAAGAAAGGCAAGGGTGGTCTTAAATTTAGAAGCTTAAATGAGATAATCTTTGTGAAGCGCTTAGCACAGAGCCTGACTTTTAATAATTGCTTATTTTTTCCCTTAATAATAAATTCCTTTTAATAAATGCTTATCCATTCACTTTGCTCTCAACCCCTCCAGATGCTAATGCAAATGTATTGTGTGTGTGTGTGTGTATGTGTGTGTGTATATGTATATATATATATATATATATATATATATATATATATATATATTTGTATGCAGGTTAATATGTATGTGTTGTACTACCCAGTAGAATGTAAGCTCCTTGAGGGCAGGGTTGTTTCTATTTAGCTGTATGTTCCTAGTATTTATTTAGCACAGTGCCTATTATGTAGTAAATACACACTTAATAAATGCCTATTGATATGCCCAAAAGGCAATAATACTGCATACCCTTTGATCTAGCAATACCATTACTAGGTCTGTATCCCAAAGAAATAACAGAAAAGGATAAAAAAAACTACATGTACAAAAATATCTATAACAGTTCTTTTTGAAGTGGCAAAGAATTAGAAATTGAGGGGATGTTCATCAATTTGGAAATGACTGAACAAATTGTGGCATGAATGTGATTTTCTATAAGAAATCATTAAGGACAGGACTTCAGAATAGCCTGGAAAAATTTGAAAGAACTGGTGAGAAGTGAAGTAAGCAGAACCAGAAGAACATCATACACACTGACAGCAAAATTGGGTGATGATCAACAATGATAGACTTGTTTATTTGAGTAATACAATAGTCAAAGACAATTCTAAAAGACTTGTGACAGTAAACATCCATATCCAGAGAAGGAGCTGTGGAGTTTAAATGTAGACCAAAACTTACAATTTTTAAGTTTTAAAAGTTGTCTTGTATTTTATGTTTTTTCTCTCTTGTTTTTTCTCTGTTTTGATTTGATTCTTCTCTCAAGACTCTCAAGATCTGATTCTTCTCTCAAGATCTGTAACTAACATGGATCTATGTTTAGTATGACTATACATGTATGGCCTGTGTTGGATTGCTTTCCATTGTTGGGGGGGGGAGAATAGGAGAGAAAGGAGAAAGGGAGAAAAAAGGAAAACTCAAAGTCTTGCATAAAAATAATTGCTGAAAAAAAAGATTGTTGAAAACTGCAGTTGGAAAAATAAATAAAATATTTAATTAAAAAATAAAATAAATGCTTATTGATTGATTTATTGAACTTAGACCCTGAACATCTACCATTCAAAAATACATAGATTCCATGGAAAACCAAATAAAATCGAAATAGAAAATAAAAGCCAAGTTTAGAAAAGAAATGTAGAATTTTTATTTTTCTTACTTGATTTCTTCTAGTCCTGGAAGAGTGCTTATTTTGATAATTATAAATGTATTTACTTGAATGAAAATTAAGAAAACCTTGGGCTAAAGTTTTTCAAGTATAACTGAGTTCCAGTTGAGTCTTTAAGAACTTTGGAATGAGGTTATACCACTGTGATAAAGAAATGAAAACTGATTATAAACTTTCGTGAATCAAGGTTCTTTTACCTTGGTGTTATAAGAAAGGCAAGTATGACCTTAAATTGTAGACGTTTAATCAGGCTGATAGCAACAGCAACCATGAAATTAAAAGACACTTGCTCCTTGGAAAGAAAACTATGACAAATCATTAGTATACTAAAAAGCAGAGCTATCACCTTCCAACAAAGGTTGAAAGATTAAACTAAGATGTATACTGCACAAAACTTTTTTCCTTTCCAGAGAGCTGGTTGTTAAACATTTACTAATGTACCCTTACTTGTCCTTCAAATTCTCGTTAAAAATAACTATTAAAGAATTTTTTCATTTCTTTGGGATTTTGAAGTTATTTTCAAGGTGATGATGAGGAAATAGGGAAAGCTCAGACTTATGATTTCATCTGTGTAGGGACCCCCATATCCTCTACTGAACAAATCAACAACTCACCTGTAATTCATGGTCTTTAAAAGTTGTCTCTTAGTTATATTGAAAAGTTAAGTGAGCATTCAACTTGAGCCAGAAAGGCATATGAACCTAATTCTTCCTCAGTACAAGGTTAGATCTCTCTCTACTTTACTATGCTGTCTTTTCTAAATTGAAGTATTTACTGATTTATTCTAAAGGGTTTTGTTTCAATTCTTGGTAGAATTTGTCAACATTCTCATCTTCAGCAGCAGATGGTAGAGTATAAGCTATAATTATGTTCAAGTCATTTGTGTATTTGTTATAGGTGTTCATCATAGGAGATGAACAAGTACCTCATAAAAAACCTTTCTTGTTTCCATTAGACATGGGATTGGCAACACCTTTATTTTCTCCTCCAAGAAGAACCCATAATGTGTCTATTGTTTCAGGTAGAATTTCATGTTATCTTTTGGCTCAATTCTTGAGAATTTATCAATGATTTACTTCCTCTATTAGTAACCTCTATCAGTCAGTGTAAAAGGAAGAACCTCACATCTATAATATCAACATTTGAACTAATATTCATAGATGGTCTAAAAACTGTGATTCTTAGCACACTCTATTTCTTCTTGCACCAACATCACAGAAGCAGAGAAGGGGGCGGCTAGGTGGCACAGTGGATAAAGCACCAGCCCTGGAGTCAGGAGTACCTGGGTTCAAATCCAGTCTCAGACACTTAATAATGACCTAGCTGTGTGGCCTTGGGCAAGCCACTTAACCGCATTTGCCTTGCAAAAACCTAAAAAAAAAAAAAGCAGAGAAGAACCAATCAGGACTGGAGCAACATTTTGAATTTTTCTTGTTTTGATAGGCTGCCATGTCAAAAAAAAAAAGAAAGAAAGAAAAAAGGTAACAACTAGATCTCTATACACCAGTGCAAAGCCTCTCCCTATTCAGTTTAGCTGATCTGCAGAAAACAGATTCTGTTAGCTATGACTATATCTACATTAGAACAAGCCAGAGCTTGTGCCAAAAGGACATCCTAAAATGTGTCAAGACTTTGTGAAAAGTGATTTAAGATATATTTATAATATTGGTTTCATGGAAATAAAAATAATATATTTACTTGAATATATTATTTTTATAAATATAATAAATATTTAAAATATAAATATAATATATGAATATATTAACATTATAACTTTACTAATATTAGTAAACATAGTATTCTTACTAGTGCCAGGTATTGTGCTAATTGCTTAATGAATATTATCTCATGTAATTTTTACAGCAGACCTGGGAGGTTGATGCAATTATAATCCACTTTTTTAAATCGAGGAAACCAAGACAGACAGATATTTAATGATTTGCCTACATTCAAATAGCTACTGTCTGAGGCTGAATTTGAACTCAAATCTTCCTGATTCCAGGCTCAGACTTCAATTAAAATGTTTTGAAACATGTTGCTATTGCTTTCTTTTCTATCCTTTCCCAAACACAACTATTGAGCTATAGCTAATAGAATATGTGCTGAATTAATTTTTCCATAAATACTGATAGATTTTCACTGAATTATCCATACTCATCTAGTATCCCCTATGACCAGTAACACATATCTTATATAGTTTATAGACATGGAATTAATTTTTTTTCTGAAACTATCTGACTTATATGAGGAAAGGTCCCATAACTTTGACTTCAGTCAATCAACAAGCATTTATTAAGAACCCACTATGTATGAGCACTGTACTAGATGCAGGCAATACAAAAAACAAAAAAAAAATGAAATAGTCCCTGCACTCACCTTCATTTTCTTAGTCTCAACAATTGCATAGCCTCAACCACCTCCCTCTGAGCCTTGCATTCATCTTTCTTTTTTAAATCAATTTGTCCTACTCATCAATTTGCTTTAATCTCTCATTGTTTCACTTACTTTTTTTTTTACTCACCATGTTTTCTCTTGACAGCTACACTTCTTTCTTCAAATTTAGGGTTCCCTCCCAATTTACTTTCTCCTTGACTCTGCTCTTTATTCAACCCCAATTTGGACTATAGATCAATATCTGGACCTGGCAATTTTTCCTCAATTTCTCCTAAATTTCTCCAAACCAATTCAACATCTCACCTATTTCACTAGTTCAAACCCCTCTTCCACAATCTTCATTTTCCTCCTAAATTAGATGAAATCCTCCCTTCTCCTACAGAAGCTCAAAGTGGGAATGTAGGGAATTGATTTTAGGACCTATTGAATGTATTGTAACCATTCAGTAATTATTCAACAAAACAACTTAGAGCAATGTTGAAGTCTTTTATTTTAACCTATAGTACCTGGGTTCCCCCCTTCACCCATGGATCCATAGAAAACTATTCACATTTGTGGGTATTTTTTACATAAGGCTTCTCTTCTCCAAACCATAGCAGATGAGCCTCCACCAATGAGTTTACCTTTTTATTAGTCAGAGAGAGAACACACTAAGTTTGAATCTAGAGCATTTAATGCTCTAGGGAGCATTAAGGGAAAAAATAGCTATGTAACATTCTCTCTATGTGCCTGGATCTCCCTGTCCCACAAAAACATATTTGGGAAGAGTTGAAATGCATAGGGATCTGTGGGAATACAAACACTGATTATATGTATGACCAGTACAAATCACGCCTCCAAATCTAAGAAGGCCAAGATAGAGTTTGACAATGTCATTGTCCAGATTCAAAACCTTCCTTTCTTTATTGGGTGTCACCCTCTGTTGCTCATTACCCAGCAGTGCCTCCATTTCTACCCACTGGGCATAACTAGCTATGGTTCTCCTGCCAGACATTATTATTCCACCCCATCTGTTTTTCAGCTATCTTCAAGGTCAATTAATGGGATCATAGACTTAGAAGGGAATTTAGAGGTAATCTAATTCCTCATTTTACAGATGAGAAACTGATAACAAAATAGAGATGAAGCGATTTGTTCAATGTCACATAGGACCTAAGCAATCAGAGCTAAGCTTTGAATTTGCACCTCTGAGTCCAGATCCACTATATAGTATATTTTATGTATTTTATCACATTATCTTCCCACTGTAATGTAGGGGAACTGTAATTAATAAACTTCTCCCCTAATAGGAGAGGAATATAGTTCTTTTGTCTGATGACTATGAACCACTTCTCAGCTAAGCTACACTAGAAAGTAGATGCCCATGCCAAATTCAAACCTGTTCTTTGAATTCCTCTCCTTTTAATGTCTCCTTTTACTCCCAAGGAAGTTACTTAGATATTTCATCTAAAGCAAGTAGCATATATTGTAATCCTAGATCAACGAAAGAGGTATGAACCATGAGAGTTCAACTCTTGTATGAATTAAGGGTCAAAGCAACATTTAAGTTCTTATTTCTTTTCTGACCCTTCTAGCTGGGGTAGGTAATCCCAGAACTCTCTTCCCAATATGTGAAAGAAAAGGAGTTATGTTATCAGGGAATTGCCTTTTTTTTTCCAGAGGAGCAAGTCTATAATACTCCTCTGATCTATAAAAATCACAATGACAATGTTGGTTGGGGAAAATTGAAAAAGTAGGAGACCTTTGTCCCATTTCTCCCCAACAACAAATTACAGCCTATTCTCTCTCCACACCTATAATTGAATAACAAATAGTCTTGCCCAATAAGGGGAGGTAGGATGGGATAGATTACACAGGACTCACATGACCCACAACATTCCCAATTGCCATCCTGAACACCCCAAACAGATTAAAAAGCTCTTTTTTTGATTTTAATATTATTTACTAATTTAAAAAATAAATATATAGGGGCGGCTAGGTGGCACAGTGGATAAAGCACCGGCCCTGGAGTCAGGAGTACCTGGGTTCAAATCCGGTCTTAGACACTTAATAATTACCTAGCTGTGTGGCCTTGGGCGAGCCACTTAACCCCATCTGCCTTGCAAAAACCGTAAATAAATAAATAAATGTATAAGCATGTATTATTTTCTAAATCAGTGTAAGGACTTTAGGAATCCTTCTGTACAGTTTAGTAACATTCCCTCACCCCATTCTCTATTTGAGTTTGAAACCCCAAACTCAAAAGTCAAATGATTACTTGATTTAGGATTAGAGTCAGATGTCCCAAGTAGATAGCCCATTTTTGCCATCTACTACCCATATGACCTTGAGGTACTCACTTAAACCTTCTGGGCCTCAGTTTATTCATCTTTAAAATGAGGAGGTTTACCTGACTGTTCACAGCTGAGGGAGGGAGATGGGAAGGGAGGGTGGAAGGAAATTTTGTGACTTAAAAATATGCATGTGCATATATGGATGAAAATAAATTAAAAAATTGAAAAAATAAAATGAGGAGGTTGAACTATATAAGATAAATGTCCTTCAAGATCTAGTTCTATGGTCCTGAATTGACATTTAGACCAAAAAGAGTCAATAATCTCAGTGTGACATAGAGGAAAGAGAGATAGATTTGGAGTAAGAGAATATGGGTGCTGTGTTTGAATCTTGACTTTTCTTCTTACTATTTGTATTAATATCATCTGTAGAATTAGGGATTTGGTGCAAATGATGTTCTTTTCAAAATAATGATGATGATGATGATGGTGGTGATGATACCAGAATTACATATCTATATCTCTATGTATTGTATATATGTATATATTTATGTCTTTAAGATTTGTAAAACACTTTATAAATGGTATTCAATTTGATCCTCACTCTGGAAGGTAAGGGATCTTATTATCCCCATTTTACAGTTGAGAATATTGAGGGAAATAAAGATTTGTTTCAGGTCACAAAGCTAATAAGTATCTAAGGTAAGATTTGACTTGGAGTTTTTCTGACTCCACTGAGCTACCTAGAAGATGAACCCTGTGATGGACCTTGTCCCCTGTGTTTAGCATCCTAATTTTAGCATCCTATTTTAAAGTAATATACAATTGTAATATTACTCAATTTCAAGATTTATATTTTTGCTATGGATGTTTTATATATTATATTTATTATATTTTATTGTAGCAAATCTTATATTATAATATTATTTGATAATAATAATTATATTACAATGTGATAATAATCTATTATTATATATTATATTTATATGCATATATAAACATATATATTCACATTTATCACGGGCTTACCAACTTAACAGTCAGCTAGCCATCTCCTAATTAAACAGATGGACATCTTAGAGTTTAAGAGGTGTGATATCCCAAGTAAGACATTATAAAAATCAGCACATATATGTTCTAAAATCAGAGGTATAACTGGATTGGGACAACCAAATTAGATTTCTGCCTCAGGGGGTTAAAACTATATAGATCTTAAAAAATTTGGTCTTAAATATAAATCAACTAAATCAAGCAAGTATAATTAGTTTTCAAAAGAAACTAAAAAATCAATCTGTTAAAAGCATTTATCAAGTTCCAAATAATACACCAGGCTCTGTGCTAACTGGTGTGGCTACAAAGTTCCTGCCCTCAAGGAGTTTAAGAAGGAAGACAAAATGTGAATAAATTGTTATAGGTTGTCTACTATAGTTATCCCTTCTACATCACAACTTTCCCCATCGAGGTTTCCATATATCACAGGTTGGCATAAGAAATTAAATGGGAATTTTGGAGAGAGTTTTGCAGAAGCCACAGACAACAAGAAGCCAGCAAATGACATAGAAAAAATTCAGAAACACAGAAATGCATAAAATATAGGTATATTATTATATAATATCAATCTATTTTATTTTTTGATACCCTAATTCAAATTTCTCCTCTGGGACAAAGGAAAGTACTACAAAAGTCAGAAGGGGAAATGGTTTTGATGGAAAGATAATGACTTATGTTTGGACATATTGACTGACATCTAATTTGAAATATCCAAGAAGCAGATGGTGATGAAGAGAGCTCAGGAGAGAGACCAGGGCTGGATAAATAGATCCAGGAGTCATCTGCCAAAAGATGATCATTGAACCCATGGGAGCTAATAAGAGAGTATAATAGAGAAAAGAGAGTAAGGCCTAAGAGACTTCACAGTTAATGGAGATTGAGTAGTCACACAAGTAGGAGGAGAACCAAGAGAGGAGACTATCCAAGAGAAGGTGTTTAGACACTGAAGGAAGTGTAGAAAATTCATCTCCACTCCTTTGAACAGCCCCCACTATAGGGAAACTTCTACCTATTCTCTTGGTTTTCTGTTTCTCTACTGAATTAGTCTGCTTACCCGGAGGCTCTTGTTCCCAGCACAAAAATTACTCGTTATAGCTCTGTTCACAAGTCATTTCCCCTGCTTTGTGAAAGTTCCATTTTAAGGGCTGACATGAAGAGTGAAAGTCAGTTGAAGTCAACTAGTAACACATTATATACTTTTCTAGAACGTTTCAATCTTCAATCACTATTGTGCATAATTCAGTCGTGTCAAATACTTCAATTCTTAAATTATTTTTCCTGGCCCTTTCCCCTTCGACTATCCCTCAGAAAATAACTACTGTGTTTTTTCTTTTACTTTTGTCAGTGGCAACCACTTACCAACCAGTCACTAGACTGGCTGGAAAATACAATCCTATTTGATAGCATTTCCAAAGTATCTTGTATATTTTCATTATCTCATTTCTTTCCATCCATAAAAACTCCTCTGGGAGGTATGACATCTGTTCCTGGAAGAGAATTAGCTACAAGCTTCCTTTCTGGTTTTACTCTGTCTGTAAATCTTCAATGAAGTCACTGTTCCCTTATCATTTTTAGTTTCTAGAATTCTCTACAGGAAAATGTTAGAAAAGAAGAAAATCATAAGCCTGAGGTACTAATTAGCCACCAGACTCTCACGAAACAGGGGATTTAGGAAGAAGAATCACAGAGAAAAGTGGAAGAGAAACCAATGGGATTGAGAAAATTTTTCTACTATCTTCAAAATAAGTGACAGTCTCAGATATTAACCTGTGACAAAATAGTATTAATACATGAGCTGTCCTACCTTAAGAATGACATGGTTTTGAGGTTGACAAACTGCAACTTATATTTTTGAGAATATAATGAAACAGGATACTTTGATTATTTTCTTTGCCAAAATATTCTGAAGCACCATAGCTTACATGTTGCCTGAGCCAATTTTCATCTTGAATTTCATTGCTATAGGTATTGAATCTGGGGTGGGGGGATCCTGTACACTGATGCCAGAACTGTATTGCTCTGCTTTTGGTAATGGCTCTGTTTAATTTTTTACACCCCCATCCAAGAATTTTCAGCCCCAATTCTATAGCCTACTCCTGATGCCTCTAGGAAAGGAAGTTCATTTCTCTCCTGGGCTGTGATTCTCACAGTAATCCCATTTCAAAGCAAAATGAAGCTCCATATTTTAAAACTGGTGTCTCAATTTTGATTACAGCAGTGGTTCCCAAAGTGTTTCCTCATGATCCCTGGGGAATCTAAGACTCTTTGGGTAGGGGGAGGTGGGTCTATTTCTTCAAGGTCAGAACTATATTCAAAATAATACAGAGTCAAGGTCAGTCAATAAGAACTTACTGAACACCCACTAGCTGTGCCTTGCTATACATTGGGAATACATACATGCAAGCAAAAAGTTCCTGCCCTTTAGGATCTTACATCTTAATTAGGGAAGCTAATAAATAAAAAAAAAAAGCTGAAAGGGGACTCATAAAGTGTAGATCAAGAAGGAAATGCAGTTTGGAGAGACCAAAAGAAAACATGAAGACTTGGGTGCCCTCCTTAAATAAAGGAGTCATTCAATCAGAGGGAAAGGTTTCAAAACTCATGGTTCTTTCACTGTGTGAATTCTAGGACTGGAGTGAGGATGAAGAGGTTTCTGGGATATGGTAGAGAAAATGCTGAGTAAATCCTGGAAGGAATAAAGATATTATGTTATTTGCTATTAAATACTCCCCCCCCCCCTTTTCCAACTACAAATATATTTGAGATCAGATTTTATTTATAAGCTTCAACTAAAACAACATATTGAATGCAGGATCTGATATGAAAAATCAAGTGTCTTCTATTAAGCCAGACATTAAAGAGATTTACAAAAATTCATAAAACTACAATTCTGATTTTTTGTAATACATTTAAATGAAAAATAACTATATCTTCTAATGTTTTGTTTTAGAAAATAGTTAGTTTTCATTTAAATGTATTATTTAAGTTAACATGTAATAGTCTATTATTATTTTAAAATTAATAAACAAATGTTTTAATATGATAATATCCACTTTAAAAAAAAACTCTTTGGGTCCTTTATAATTTTTAAGAATACAAAGAGGCCCTGAGACCAAAAAGTTTGAGAACTGCTGAATTATAGGACACTTTTTTCCATTGATATTTTAATTTATTTTTCCAATTGCATATTATTAAAGTTTTTCAATATTCACCTACATGCATATGCATATTTTTAAGTTACACAATTTCCTTCCCACCTCCCTCCTATTAGCAGCAAACAGTCAGATGAATGTTGTACATACACATTTGTGCTACACATGTTTACAGAGTAGTCATTTTAGGTATGAGAAATCAGTATTAAGGGAAAAGAAAGAAAACCATAAGATAGTGAAGAAATACATAAAAGAAATTTTTAAAAAGTGAATGTAGTGTTAATTCAGATTCTGAAAGGGGGTTTTGGTTTTGTTTTGGTTTTGTTTTGATTTTTTTTTTTGGTTTGATTTGGTTTTGTTTTTCTTCTTCTAGATGGGGAAAGCATTATCCATGGCCAGTCTCCTAGGATTGTCCTACCTCTCTGAACTGCTGAGAGGAGCTGTATTCATCACAGTTAATCAGCTCACAATGTTGTTGTTAACCAGTACAATGTTCTCACTCAGCATCAGTTCCTGTAATTCATTTCAAGCTTCTCTAAAGTCTGACCATTTATGTTTTCTTATACAGCATAGTATTCCATAGCATTCCTATACCATGACTTGTTCAACCCATTCCCCCATTTATGGGCATTCCCCCAATTTCCAATTCTTTGCCACTATAAAAAAGAGCTGCCACGAATATTTGGAACATGTGGGAATTTTCCCATTTTTTATGATTTCTTCTGGATATAGGCCTAGCATTAGAATTGCTGAGTCAAAGGGTATGATCAGTTTTATTGCACTTTGGGCATAGTTATAAGACACTTTTTAAAGAATTCTCAGCACTTTGAACATACATGCTTACAATGCAAGAAGCCAATGACAATTATGTTCATATCTTTGCACAGATGATCAAATTTAAAAAGTAAAGTAATTACAGATGTAACCTATGTCCTGGGCTCACTCTTTCAATCCCCTACTTGAACTAGCAGGTCAGATCCTCAGAGCTAAGATTCACTTAGGGTTCTAGAAAACTGTGATGGATTTGAGATGTACTATAAGTACAAAGAGTGTAAGTAGTTGCTCATTGTCCTTTTCCTCCAAGAGGACCAAAAAATGGCATCACTGAGTTAGAATTTTTCAGTGTCCAGTTGTGGCTAAACAATTGTGACCAATTTGAACTCAGAATGTTCTACCACAGCTTGGTAGTCCATGTGAACACCTGGAAGGAGTTCTCTAAATTTACACAGCTCAAAGGAAACATGAGATGCTCTTTGAGCATAGCACCTTCTCTAAGAAGGGCACATTATGCAGGGTGGTCTTGTACCAGTGTCTCCTACACTGTACGGTCAATTCCAGAATTCTTAAGAGAGAACTTGAGAGTGTCCTTATATTGCTTTTTCTGACACCCTCCCCCCCCTTGTGAGTGCTTGCCCTATGTGAGTTCTCCATAAAATAATCTTTTTTGGCAAGCCTACATTTGGCATTTGAACAATGGGGCCAGCCCATCAGAGTTGTACTCTCTTTAACAGTGTGAATGCCTAACAGCTTCATTCAAGAAAGGACCTCAGGGTCTGATATATATTCTGCCAAGGGATCTTCAGAATCTTCCCAAGATAGTTTAAATGGAAGCAATTCAGTTTTTTGGCATGGCACTGGTACACTGTCCAGACTTCATAGGCATTCAGCAATGAGGACAGCACAACAGCTATGTATAGACTTTCAGTTTGGTAGTCAATCTAACACAGCCCAAGCCCCCATCAGTCTGCTTTCCCCACTGTCACTGACAATAGTCAGACTTAATTAGGTTCTAGAAAAAAAATATTTACTAAGTGGTCTAGTAAGAACAGTAAACACAAAATAGTCCCAAAAGTCTGTAACATGACCCCAACAGGGAAATTTATCAAGTTTGGCACACAAATGGCAAAAGGAAGTAGCCCTCTTCTGCTTAAGTATCTTGTAGGTATCTGCTAGATTCCTTTCATAGGTTTGAAGCCACCTCTCCTCAGCATGTCTAGTTTGTTCCTGGTTCCAAATGCAGATACTGTTGCCTATTGTTTTGTGGACCCTACTGGGATATTGATGAGAAATTCAAAGCACACTTTAAACCATATTAGGTCCACCTCTGACCAAGATTGGGGGGGGGGGGTTGATTGAAAGGAGTCTGGTACTGAGGCTCTTCTCCTCCTCTGCATCCTGCCCCCTTTCCCAAAGATATTCTTATTCTCTCTTGGAGCTTTGTTGGAATTGCCCCTCTCAGTAAGTCACCCTAAATACCCAATATTAGCTTACTCCATAGGGAATAACTAAATCATCTCTATAATATGCATATATTTCTTGTCCACAATCAATTCATTCAGTGACTTTCAAAAACTAAAGCAAGGACTTTTCATACCTAAGTATTTAGTTGTAGTTTAATTCAAGAGGTGTTCTCACTGATTAATTACTTATAAGGGGATGGTATGAGTGATTCAGTGGACCCTATATTCTTACACAAATATTACCAAAGACATGCATTTGATGATGAGTGGAAATGAAATCAGATCTCATGCTTTCTCTTAATTCAGCATTATGCTCTCTCAGAAAGATTGCCCTGGTGGTTCAAGCTTGCAATACACTGATAGGATCAGAACATACCTCAATGATTATTTCTACCCTCTAAATCCCCTGGGCAGCAAACCTTATCTAAGTTTGGTGTCTTAAAGGCAGAGCTTTGTCTCTTTCTTCTGATAGCTTCCCCTAAAGTAACTAGTACACAATGGGTCAGTAAGTCTAATTTTTTAAATTAGAGTTCGGTATTTGTTACTTTGAAGACTGGTGGCACAATGAACTTGTAAATGGACAACACTGTGAAAGAAATAGGAAAGTTACTCAAGCAGTTTCCCTTTGATTAGGTAAAGCGTTTACTTATATGTCAGACACTGCTAAGATTTTTTAATATAAATACAAGCAAAAAGAAAGCTAGATCCTGTCTTTAAGGAGATTATATTCTCAGAAGGTAACACAACATATAACAGGATGATAAAAATAGTTTAAAGGAAAGTACCAGGGAAGAGACTAAGGTGAAAATCAGTCCAGAGAGTTAGGAGTGCTGAGCCAGGTTAGAAGTGAGCATGAATCTTAAGGTACTTCCTCCACCAGGTTTGGGGAAAGAAACTCAGGATTCTGAGGAGAAAGTTGCAGAAATGGAGTTGTTGCTGAAGTTAAGAGCTCCTTGTCAGGAGGGTTAATCTCTTAATTAAGATCAGTCATTTTTGTTGTATTCTTTTGCAGTTCAAATCCTGAGGTGTTTTGAGGTTTGTGTATGTGTGTAACAGGGCAAATTTTTATTATTACTGCAAATAATATACTAATCACACTACATATGCTGAAAATGTAAAATTAATATTAAGCAAAATTACATCTTTAAAATCTGCAAGGACATAACATCCAAAATTCCAAAATTTCACAGCAGGCACACACAATCTCTTTTTTTTGTTTGTTTTTGCAAAGCAAATGGGGTTAAGTGGCTTGCCCAAAGGCCACACAGCTAGGTAATTATGAAGTGTTTGAGACCGGATTTGAACCCAGGTACTCCTGACTCCAGGACCGTGCTTTATCCACTGTGCCCCCTAGCCACCCTGCACACACAGTCTTTGAGAAATACTTAAGTAGGTACTCATAGTAGCTAACATTTTTATAGCATTTTATGTTTGCTGAGCTACATGGGTGTATGTGGTATATATGAAGTGTAAATAGCATGTGTATAAGTATATGCATACATACACAAACGTATATAAAAATACATATCCTCCTGGGACAGCTTCACATGACTAGAAGATAGGACTCACTGGAAAAGTCCCTGGTGTTGGGAAAGATTGAGAGCAAAAGGAAAAGGCAATGACAGAGGATGAGATGGATAGTATCACCCGAGTGATGAGCATGAGCCTGGACATATCTAAGGAGATAGTGGAGAACAGAAGGATGCGATCTGTCTATGGTTCATGTGGGTCACAAAGAGTTGGACCGTGCTGAATGAACCACATAGATGAGGAAACAGAGGCTCAGAGAGTAAAAATGATTTGTCCGGATTTATAGAGTTAGCAGTGTCTGAGGCAGGATTCCAAACTCAGATTTTTCTAGTTTTCATGTTTTTCTGTTTCCACTATGCCATGTTACATTCCTACTAATCCGTTTAATTTTTTTTTAAATCCAATCCATTAGGCATTTAGTGAGTGCCTACTTTAGACAAGAGGTTGGTTACTATATACAAAGACAAAACAAGCCACACCAGTTCAGGAAGAGGAATTGAGTCGTGATGGAAGAAGCGGGTGTTTAGACATCCGTAGGCTTGGGAAGGTCTAGGGACCGTCTCTTCTTAGTTCTGGCCTCCCCCCACTCTTGCCAGGCGGCTTACACCTGCAGTAGGTATCTCCTGTCTGGGAGGTGGCCTTTACCTTCACCGGAGTCCCCTTCTCTCTTATTTATAAAGTGAAGTTTGACTAGCCTGCTCCTGCCCCCAGCAGTCGCCCCTTCCACCCTGAGCTCTTATAGACGACACAGACACACAGACACACAGACAGACACACACACGCACATTCTTTCCCAGGTTTCGTGAGAAATGACTTTCCATGAATAAGCCTCCCCCGGGCAGCGGTCCCGGGCAGCCCCCTTGGGGAGGCCGGGCGCGCTCCCACTCGGGCGGACCTGCGGGCTCCCTCCGGGGCGGGGCGGGGCGGGGCCGGCGGGGCGGGGCTCCGGGGGCGGGGCCGGCGGCGCGGGGCCAATGGCGGCGGGCGGCCGGCTCCTCCCGGGCGGCCGCCCCGCCCCGCTCCCGGCTCCGGGCTCGGCTGAGCGCGCAGGGGGCGGGGCTCCGCTTGACAGCGGCCGCGGCCGGGGCGAGGAGGCGAGCGGCCGCGCAGAGGGCGTGTGGCCGCGGCTCCCGCACTCGGTGGAGGCGGCGCGCCGGGAGCTCCGCGGAGCCCGAGCGGCGGGGGATGCGGAGGATGCTGCGGCCGGCCCCGCCCGCCCGCCGCTGACCCGGCCTCCTCTGAAGGTAGATGCGCGCCGGCGTGCCCCTCCCCGCCCAGCCCCCGCCGGCCCCCGCCGGCGCCCCGCTTTGTGTCTCGGAGGCGCGGAGTTGGGGGGGGGAGGATGCGCGGGGTGGGGTTGGGCTGGGCCGGGCTGGTTTCCCTTTGAGGAAGAGGGTGGGAGCTACGGGAAGAGGGGGAGGGGGAGCCCTGGGGGAGCAGCTGGCAGCATCCCCATCCTCTGTCCTTCCTCCCGTCTCCATCTGCTTGGGAAGCCGTTCTGTCCCCGGAGCGGGAGAAAGTTGGATGCGGAGCTGTGGGAAAGGAGCCCTTGAGGCAGGCCCCCCGGCGCCTGGGGCCGTGCCTTCTCCTCCTTCTCCGCGGACGATTTCCCCACCACCCTCGCAAGCCTCGTGTTCACCATCGAGCGTCACAGGTAGGACACAGGTGGGACACAGGTGGGACGCAGGTGTCCCTGTCGGCCGCTTCCCGACCGGCATCCCATCTCCGGCTACAAGTTGGAAATTCCCTTTGGAAATTCCACAAGGAAAACCAGCCCTCCCTCCTCCCCTGGTGCCTCTTCCCTGATCCGCTGCAGCCAGATTTCGCCAACATCTTGCCCCTTTTGTACTCCAAGGCTTAGCACGGTGCCCCTAGGAAATGTTGATTGATTGACTGAAATTACTAACAAGTACTTCACATCTCCATTTTTAATTCTTCTCCTTAACTGGATCTCTCTCCTATCTCCAAAACCTTAGAGCAAAAATACCCTATGTGAGAGCCTCCTGATCCTTCCAATTAAAGCAAACACCAGAACCCGAAAGGTAGGGAAACCGCTGGCACAAATTGTGTGAATCACCTCCACCAGTGCTAGCACCCCCATGAGAACTGCACACCATGGCACAAGCATGCACCTCTCACCCAATGGCCCTCAGGGTGTCAAGCCACCAGCCAGTGGTTTTGTCACACATCCTACTTAGCACACTGAAAAGCAAAACACAGCCTGCAAGCAGGCATTATAAGCATTGTACTCTGGGACACCCTGTGCGGTAGGCATGAGGTCAAGTATGGAATCATATCTGCTGTCATGTGGTACCAAGAGGGTACAAATATCACTCCTGACCCTTTACTGACTAGCCTCTCTCTCTTGTCTTCAGACAAGAAATGATCACTTGGCAGCCTTCACAGGTACACACACACACACACACACACACACACACACACACTTCCTTATGCATTAAGCTTATCTTTTTTTTAATCTCTAAACCCTTACTCTATATGGACAAATGTTAAAACTTCATAACCTTGTCAGTGGACAAGAACTAATCAGAAATCTGTGAGAATTGTGTATTTTAAACCATATTTTGTCCCATTCAGTCTATTCCACTTTTCTGTTGCTACATTCATGGTCAGAAAGAGAGTTATTATATATTGAACCCAATTGTGAATGAATTATCATCCTTGGAGGATGGAAGAAGCTACCAAAAATAGAGATTTGGTCCCATACTCTTTAGCAGCATCCTGTTTGATGAAATAGTATGATATGAGCATAATATGAAAAATGCCACACATGACAAAACCATAGAAATATATCCAGATATGGAGAAGGCTATTTGGTATAATAAAATACAATTAGGAAGACCTGGGTTCAAATCCTATGTTGTGTTTTGATTTAAAATCAATTTTTTCAAAGATTTTCTAGAGCACATCTATTGCAAAGGGCTGGTTTTGGGGAGACAACATGTTATAGTGGAAAACTTTTTTTTTATTTTTAACTCAGATGGCCAGAGTTCAAACCCTGCCTATGATGTTTATTTTCTCAGTGCCCAAGGGTGAATTACTCAATCTTTCCTCAACTTGCAAAGTGACTTCTAAGGTCCCTTCTAACATTCTGTCAGTCAGTTAGTGAACATTTATTAAAGCACCTTCTATGAGCTAAACACTGTGGAAATACAAAAAAGAGGCAAAAGACAGTCCATGCCTTCAAGTTCACAATCTCTGCCATGTTATTATGGAAGGTACATGGGATAACTGATGTAATCAGTCTTGTTACCTGTCTGTTTCTCATTTATATATACCTTTCCTTTCTCTAAACTCTTTCTTTTTTTATTCATCAGTTAGCTTCACACTTTACTTACCTGAAAGATCTTGGAAACTAGCATCCTGATTGCTGGTATTGCATTTTAATTTATACTTATCCAGGAGTTAGCACACAGATAAGAGCATAGTTCTTTTTTTGTAAGCCTCATGCTTCCTGATTAGAATAGACACACACAATCCACCTGACATAATTTACAGCCTGCAAAAACTTGTCCATGTTTTGAACAATGGGAAATTCACATATTCCAACACATAGCAACTTCAAGAGACAGCTTCAAACATTTAGACAGATGTGTACACTTATGCTCAGACCAAGTAGTGTGAAACCTTGAGAAGTCCTTGATTTACCCAGTCACTTCACCTGATTAAACATTCCAGGGATTTACATCAAGCACCAACACCTAAGTTCTGGTTACCTTTTAAGAGAAAAAGCATGGGACAAAAGGAAGACCAAATACACTCTCAATTGGCAAGGAAGGGGGAGGAACCCAGTATCTGCCCCACTAATCATATAAATTGGCCTCAATTTTTTGCAGTTTCCCAGACGCTACACCAGGGGACAATTTGACATTCTAGGAACCCCTCATCTTTTCTCCATTTCCTCATTCCCACCCCATCTCCATCTCATTCCATCTCACTCACTCACTCCTTAAATACAGATGTGAATTCCAATCTAGACACAGACAGCCTCACTTGACTTATTAAAACAGAAGAGATTGCAATCCTTGACTGAAGTGAAATTGTTGAATTAAGGTTCTTTGTGGATTTCCTTAATTCATATTATCCCTGAACTCTGTTATTACTATGAATTACTGAAGTGAATCACAACTGAAATTTATATATACATGTATGTATATATACATATACATATATCTCAGCATTTTCTTGAAATGATAAATTCTTAACAAACCAGAAATAGCTCAATCCCACATTATGAAAAAATTCCTCCAGTGCCTATTATAGCATCATATATCCAAAGGAACTCAGAACAAGGTGTTGTGGGGAAAAAAAAAGCTGTTACCATATTTAGATGCTACCACCTGTTGCCTTATAGTGGGTGTAACATCCTCCATAAAGCAACACACCTTGTCCTTATTTCCTAGATTTATACCTTAACTCTCATTTAGAGAAACACCTTTTGTTGGATTACAAGACACATTTGAAGCAGGGTATCAAGCAATGAGACACTATTTCCCCCAAACTGTACCTGGAATCATGTACAAGAAATCTTATGAATAGAGAAATATGTATATATACATATATTTCTTGTCAAAATAGTTTTCACCTCCTAATTCATCTTCTGCTTCCAAATCAAGCTGTAGCACTAAGTTTCATAAGATGTGAAACGTAGGATTTTGAGCAGTTACCATATGCTCTCTGGGAATATATTCTCCAATTAACATTTTACTTTTATTGTCATAATACTAAGAAGCACAAAATTTCATATCTCTATTTGGGGATTCCAGGAAGACATTCCTGTCTGCTCTTTGTCTTGATATAAACTCCTTGAGGGGCAGAAGGAATCTCTAGTACAATGTCTTCCTTGTACACACTAGATACCCTATAAAATTTACTTCAGGGAATTGAATTTCTATTTTCTGTGGAAACTAGATCATTGCTTGGTTCACAACTTAGGCCCCATCCTCTACTCTAAATGACTTAAATGATTGTTGTTCAGTTATTTAGTCAGACTTTCAGGATTGCATTAGGAGTTTTCTTGGCAACGATATTGGAGTGGTTTGTCATTTCCTTTTTCAACTCATTTTACAGATGAGGAAACAGAGGCCAAATGGGTTAAGTGACTTGCCCAGAATCACACAATTAGTATCTGAGGCTGGAATTGAGCTCAGGAAGAAAAGTCTTCCTGACTCCAGGCTTAACACCCTATCTACTGTGCCATCTTACTGTGCCATTTAAATCCTAGAGTAGTCTCATTTGAAATATATGGGAAGAGTTTACTCACTATCATATTTTTATTCAAAGCCTGGGGTGAAAGGAAGAGAGGCAAGTGACTATTGTTAGGCATTAGATCTATATCTATGTTCAAAAGATTGGAAGACACTTATTTTGACAGAATATTGTGTGTTTGCAAGAGACATTATTGTCATAATAGTGAAAAGACTATCCGACTAAGGCCAGGGAACCTGTCTCCCAGGTTTGCCATCTATCTGCAATGACTTGGACAAGTCATTGAATATCTCTGAGCCTCTGTTCTTTTATTTATCAAATATAGTGGTTTGACTAGATGATCCTTAAGTTCCCTTGCTGTTTTAAATTCTATGATTTTATGACCTTGCCAACTGGCAAGCCTATACATATCTGTGGGAGTGTACCAAACCAGCCAGCCAAGAGAATGCATGCAGTTTTATATGGGGATCATATTCCCTCACTCAATTGGAATCACACATTTTTACTAATCTATTTTCACTTGACATGATAAACCCTGATGTTCCCCCATATGTGCATGTGTTCCTGCAGTCATCATCATTTATCTTTTCATTGTGATTCTAGTGCTGTGCTTCAGTCATCTGCACCCTTCATTCAATACTCCCACTATATGTATGTTAATGTGGGTGCATTCTTTGACATTGTGTTATCTTTGAGAGTGCTCTTTGTATATTTTAATAGTTTAATCATTTTAATCCTTATAAATTACCATTGTAAATGAGTGCATATTTGTGTGAATATATGTGTTATATACACATACATACACACATAAATATGCAACTAGGTGGCTAGAGGGGCCAGGAGTCAGGAAGATCTGAGCTCTAATCCAACCTCAGACAGTAGCTGTGTGACACTAATCAAGTCACTTTACTTCTATTTGCCTCAGTTTCCTTATCTATAAATTGGAGATAATTATAGCACCTACCTCCCAGGGTTATTTTGAGGATCAAATAAGATAATTATAAAGTGATTAGCAGAGTTCTGATGCATGGTAGATATAAATGTTAACTCTTTGTATATCCATCAGCCAGCACCCTACATACCTGACATGATGACTATTTCGGTAGCTTTTTTTAAAATATGCATTCTCATTAGCACAAGTTCCCCTGTATACAGTGTGACATACGTTGCATTTGCAGTTATAGCTTGAGAATTACCTATTGGAAAAGTTTGCTTTGTTTTGTATTATGTTCGTGTATGTTGAAATGATTGATTCTGACAGGAAATATGTTATAGATATATATATACAATTATGTGTATAACATTACTTTTGTGTATTCTGAAATGACTAATTCTGAATGAATTGTATATGTGATATGTATAATATATAATTTTATTTATCTGTGTGTACACACACACACACACACACACATACAAACTCACATTTTTAATAACTGTCATTTAAAATATGCAGTCCTACTCCTAAAAATATCCCTTCAGGTACCCTGCTGATTTAAAAGACTTGTGTCCTGTTCCCCTTCTACATCTGGGGGGGTCTCTCCTTCAGATGCTTAGTGGTTATACTTAGGTTTTTCACCCTTGGTAGTTTACAATTCAGCCCCTTGATTTGTGTCTGTGTGTGTGTGTGTGTGTGTGTGTGTGTGTGTGTATGCTCAAACTGAACTTTTCTATAGATAGTCTGGTCTCCTTAATGATGATCATATACTTACTAGAAAGGACTTCAGAATTCATCTCAGTCAACTATCTCATATTACAGTTTAGACAACTGAGGCTCAGTGAGATTGGTGACTTGCCCTGTATCATGTAGGTAGACAGTGCCTGAGCTGGTGGATCCCAAGACTCCAAAGTCAGTCCTCATTCTGCACTATCATGCCTTCTCTAAGTCTCTGTACCATGCTAACTGTTTATTCCATTTGAAAATCTCCTCTTCAATGACTCTATAAAGTCACAGATAAGGATATTTCCCTCTCTTGGTGCAAAGTATAACCCAGGCATGCTTTCCAATCCCTATTCTTCATT